>NC_080726.1:25838204-25893204 GCF_019097595.1 Hemibagrus wyckioides
CATTGGAGCAAAGTTGAACATATTTGAACCACTTATTAGACAACTAGGAGGCTGTTTATCTCTGTAGGCATCATGTTTAAACACTGCATCAGTCTAACCCGTGCTTTGTGGATGTTTTCTGGCTGCAGAGAGGATCAGATCAGCCCACAGTGGATAACCTGCAGGTCCTCAAGCTGAACTAGTGACCGTACATGCTGTAGCTTCCAGTTTCTCAAACATCATGTCCAAGTCTATCCCATGTCTTCACACAAGTCTGGACTCAGTGACTTATTCCTCTTGTTCAACCAGGGCAAGTAAGCCCTGATACATAATGTTTATTTCACCATGGATTTTCCATCGTATGGACATGTGCTGTTTTTTCAAGATTTCATTACTAATTTGTGAGTAATTTGCCTTGGTTTACAGTGGACCTTATTCACTAAGTAATTTATCATAAAAAGTTGTTGACAGTAAAATCTAGGCAAAGAAGATCGTAAGACTGCTGTGGTGCTCACAAGAACCGGAGAAGAAATAGAACTGGCGGATTAACAAAGACGGAGAAAGGCACCAAACTTTTACATGGACAGTTTCATTTTAGATAGATAGATAGATAGATAGATAGATAGATAGATAGATAGATAGATAGATAGATAGATAGATAGATAGATAGATAGATAGATAGATAGATAGATAGGTGGGTAGGCAGATGATAGATAGGTAGGTAGGTAGGTAGATAGATAGATAGATAGATAGATAGATAGATAGATAGATAGATAGATAGATAGATAGATAGATAGATAGGTGGGTAGGCAGATGATAGATAGGTAGGTAGGTAGGTAGGTAGGTAGGTAGATAGATAGATAGATAGATAGATAGATAGATAGATAGATAGATAGATAGATAGATAGATAGATAGATAGATAGGCTACCTGTTCAATTATGCGTATAACAGTGCGATTAATCACAGAGAAATCATGCGATTAATCACGATTAAAAAATTTAATCGTTGCCCAGCCCCTATATATATATATATATATTCAATTCAATTTTATTTGTATAGCGCTTTTAACAAAGAGCATTGTCTCAAAGCAGCTTTACATGAGAAACAACATAAGAAACAACAAACATATAAACAGACAGACAGACAGACAGACAGACAGTCCTAGATGTTATCCCAAGTGAGCAAGCCTGAGGTGACTGAGGCGACTGTGGCAAGGAAAAACTCCCTTAGATGGTATGAGGAAGAAACCTTGAGAGGAACCAGACTCAAAAGGGAATCCATCCTCATTTGGGTGACAATTGTGTGATGCAGATACAGCATGTGTATAGTGTTATGTAAATCAATAAGGAGGTTGTTGTCCACAGCGCTGCTTTGAATATCCCAATCCTCACAAGCAGAACCCGGCTGGAGCTGGTCCATCTCCGGATACCACTGGAGCCGGCACAGTCTCTGTATGCCTCGGGATGGGTAGAAGAAGGGAAACAATGGAACAGCATTAGCGTAGCTGCTGTTCATAATATTAGCAGTACTAGATGATATGTGCATTTAATCAGATGTACTGGAGCACAAGGTTATGTTCAATCTAAGTTTAACAGGTAGCCAGTGCAGGGATGATAATATTGGGGTTATATGATCATATTTTCTTGATCTGGTAAGAACTCTGGTGGCTGCATTCTGGACTAACTGTAGCTTGTTTATTGAAGATGCAGGACAAACACCTAGTCATGCATTACAATAGTCCAGTCTGGAGGTCATGAATGCATGAACTAGCTTTTCTGCATCAGATACAGATAAAATGTTCCTAAGCTTGGCAATATTTCTAAGATGGAAGAAGGCTGTTTTTGTGATATTGTAAATATGATTTTTAAAGGACAAATTGCTGTCTAATATTACACTCAGGTCTTTCACTGTTGAGCTAGTAGTAATTGCCCAGTCAGGAATTGCCGAGTTCTCCGCTGTTCATCGACGGATCCTTGGTGGAGATCGTCAAGAGCACCAAATTCCTTGGTGTCCATCTGGCGGAGAACTTCACCTGGTCACTCAACACCAGCTCCATCACCAAGAAAGCCCAGCAGCGCCTCTACTTCCTGAGGAGGCTGAGGAAAGCCCATCTCCCTCCCCCCATCCTGACTGTGTTCTACAGAGGGACCATGGAGAGCGTCCTGAGCAGCTGCATCACTGCCTGGTTTGGGAACTGGACCGTCTCAGATCACAAGACCCTTCAGCGGATAGTGAGGACAGCTGAGAAGATCATCGGAGTCTCTCTCCCCTCTATCACAGACATTTACACCACACTGCATCCACAAAGCCAACAGCATTGTGGCTGACCCCACACACCCCTCACACACACTCTTACACACCCCACACACCCCTCACACACACTCTTACACACCCCACACACCCCTCACACACACTCTTACACACCCCACACACCCCTCACACACACTCTTACACACCCCACACACCCCTCACACACACTCTTACACACCCCACACACCCCTCACACACACTCTTACACACCCCACACACCCCTCACACACACTCTTACACACCCCACACACCCCTCACACACACTCTTACACACCCCACACACCCCTCACACACACTCTTACACACCCCACACACCCCTCACACACACTCTTACACACCCCACACACCCCTCACACCCCTCACACACACTCTTACACACCCCACACACCCCTCACACACACTCTTACACACCCCACACACCCCTCACACACACTCTTACACACCCCACACACCCCTCACACACACTCTTACACACCACACACACCCCTCACACACACTCTTACACACCACACACACACCCCTCACACACACTCTTACACACCCCACACACCCCTCACACACACTCTTACACACCCCACACACCCCTCACACACACTCTTACACACCCCACACACCCCTCACACACACTCTTACACACCCCACACACCCCTCACACACTCTTACACACCACACACACACCCCTCACACACACTCTTACACACCCCACACACCCCTCACACACACTCTTACACACCCCACACACCCCTCACACACACTCTTACACACCCCACACACCCCTCACACACACTCTTACACACCACACACACACCCCTCACACACACTCTTACACACCCCACACACCCCTCACACACACTCTTACACACCACACACACACCCCTCACACACACTCTTCACTCTCCTGCCATCTGGAAAGAGGTACCGGAGCATTCGGACCCTCACAACCAGACTGTGTAACAGTTTCTTTCCTAAAGCCATCAGGTTCCTCAACACCCAGGACTGAACTGTTCTACACTCTCTCACACACACACACACACACACAGACACTCACTCAGGACTGAACTGTATACAACTCTCTGTCTCTCTCACACACATATACACACACACCCTCTCTCTTGACTGTGTGGACGCACACACACACACAATTTATATTGTTCATTACTTATTGCACTACCTCTACTGCTATAGTCATATTTATGTTTATTTCTATTTGCACTACCTCAACCGCTGCTGTTGTATTTTTGCACAATACTTTTTTATATCATTTCATTTTATCTTATTTTATTTCACTTACATTCCATTACACATGTTCTTTTCTTTCTTTTCTGCGCTAAGTGTCCTGTGTTCTTTTGTGTTGTCTTTCTTGTGTTTATTGTCTTTTGCACTGTCTTGTCTATGCTCTGTTTGCACCTAGCTGCACACTGTGCACTTTACGTGGCTAAGACAAACTTCTGTCCTAGCTCTGTGGTGTTGTTTTGTGTTGAACTCTTGTTGTTGTATGTTTATGTAGCACCAGGTCCTGGAGAAACGTTGTTTCATTTCACTCTGTACTGCGTCAGATATATGTGGTTGAAATGACAATAAAGCTTCTTGAATCTTGAATAGTACATCCTTCTAGGTGTAAGCTGAATTGCGAGAGCTTCTGTGTACTAGTTTTTGGGCCAATAAGTAATCTCTGTCTTGTCAGAATTTAATAATAGGAAATTATCGGTCATCCAATCTCTAATATCTTTAACACACTCAGTTAATCTAGACAATTTAGATATTTATCTGGTTTTGATGTGATATATAACTGGGTATCATCGGCATAACAATGGAAACTAATCCCATGCCTTCTAATGATGTTACCCAATGGAAGCATGTATACCGAGAAAAGCAGAGGTCCTAAAACTGACCTTTGTGGGACCCCGTATTTCACTGGTACTACACTGGACAGTTCTCCATTTAAATCTACAAAGTGGTATGGATCAGACCGGTAGGATCTAAACCATTTTAATGCCTGTCTCTGCATACCTGTGTGATTTTGTAAGCGATCTACGAGAATGTTATGATCTATAGTGTGGAATGCAGCACTAAGATCAAGCAGGACTAAAATGGAGATGCAGCCTTGGTCCGAAGCTAAAAGCAAGTCATTAGTGATTTTAACTAGTGCAGTTTCTGTACTATGATGGGGCCTAAAACCTGACTGAAATTCTTCAGGGATATTGTTTTCCTGTAGGAAGGAGCATAATTGAGCTGACACCACCTTTTCTAATATTTTAGATATAAACGGAAGGTTTGAAATCGGTCTGTAATTTGATATTTCATCAGGGTCCAGTTTCGTTTTCTTAAGAAGAACTGCTAACTTAAGATTTTGGGACATGACCTAGAAATAACGAGGAGTTAATAATATTAAGAAGAGGCTCTCCAGCTGCATGTATCACTTCTTTCAGTAATCTAGTTGGAATTGGATCTAACAGACACGTTGCTGGTTTAGCCGTGGTGATAAGTTTAACTAGCTCTTCCTGCCCTATACTGGTAAAGCATTGTAGCTTTAAATGTAGAGCTATAGGCTGGTCTGGATCACCGGATGCCGTCAATGGTTGAACATCCAATATTTTGTTCCTGATACTATCAATTTTTTTAGTGAAGAAATTCATAAAGTCCTCACTACTAAACTGTGCTGAAATACTCTCTCCAGAAATATGATGCTTTTAGTTTAGCTACTGGGATTGTTCTGGTTTATTTCTATCAGATTGCTCAGATGCTCAGCCCTAGCAGCTTTTAGAGCCTGTCTATAATTGGCCAGACTATCTTTATATGCAATTCTAAAAACTTCTAATTTGGTTTTTCTCCACTTTCGCTCGAGGTTACGGGTTGCTCTCTTGAGGGCGTGAGTATGACTATTGTACCATGGTGCAGGTGTTTTATCTTTGACCTTTTTTAGTCTGATGGGGGCAACAGTGTCTAGTGTGCTGGTAAAAATATTGCCTATGCTGTTGGTTACTTCATCTAGTGCATCTACATTTAGGGGTCTAGTAAGAAGTTGAGACAGATCTGGCAGATTGTTTGTAAATCTGTCTTTAGTGGACGGAGTTATAGTTCTACCAAGTTTATAACATGGAGAGACGTGTCTAATATGTTCTACAGGTAGAGTGTACATTAAGAGGTGATGGTCTGTGATGTCATCACTTTGAGGTAGAACATCAGTAACATCAGTCCCATGTGATATAACTAAGTCTAGTGTATGATTAAAATGATGAGTTGGTCTATTAATGTTTTGTTTAACCCCAAAGGAATTTAGTAAATCTATAAATGTGAGTCCTAAAGCATCGTTAGCTTCGTCTACATGAATGTTAAAGTCTCCTACAATTAACAATTTGTCAAAACTGATTAAAAGATCTGAGAGTAAATGTGCAAATTCATTAAGAAAATCACCGTAGGGCCCCGGGGGTCTGTACACGGTGGCCAGGGCAAGAGATAGTAGGGATTTTTATGTATGTCAGTGAGTGCAACATTAAGGATAAGCGCTTCAAATGAGTTAAACCTGGGTCCTGTTTTCTGAGTAATTATTATAGATGGTTGCAACACCACCACCATGACCTGTCTGATGGGGATCATGCTTATAGGAATATCCTGACGGAGTAGACTCATTCAGACTAATGTGGTCATTTGGTCTAAGCCAGGTTTCAGTAAGACAGAGTGCGTCAAAACTATAATCTGAGATCATTTAATTAACAATAAGTGCTTTCGGTGCAAGGGATCTAATGTTGAGAAGCCCAAACTTAAGAAATAGTTTTTCTTTACCTATTTGGCAATTGTCAGGTTTAATTGTGATTAGATTATTTATATAAACTTATTTATATAACTTATATAAACTGTATATAAGAACAATATAATATATACATAAAGATATAGATGTAAGACATAAATATATAGATATAAAAGATATAAATTTGTCAGGGGGTAAAGTGACAGTGCAAAAACAAAGTATGCATATAAAAAGTTTGCAGTTATTTTAATTAGTACCTGTAGAAATTAATTAGTACCTGTAGAAATTAATTAGTACCTGTGAAAGTGATGTAACTGCATGTAAACAACAAAATATCACTTTGTTTTCACTTATTAAACAAAAGAAAAACAAAAATGAGTATTTCACCTGAGGAAAAAGTAGGACAACTTCTGCCCTAATAGCTAGTGTTTCCCTCATTGGCTGAAATAACCCCAGTGAGACGTTTCTTGTAGCCATCTACCAGTTTCTGACCTGGACTGGAAGAATGTTTCCCCCACTCCTCAATGCAGAACTCTGTCAGCTGTGTGATGTTTGAGGGGTTTCCTGCACACACAGTCCGTTTCAGATCACCCCACAGGATCTCAATAGGATTTAGATCTGGACTTTGACTCAGTCATTCCAGAATTCTCCAGGTTTTACTTTTCAGCCAGTCCGTGCTGGATTTACTGGGATGTTTTAGTCATTGTCGTGTTGCAAGGTCCAGTTCCACTTCAGCTTCAATTTTTTGACAGATGGCCTTACATGTTCCTCAAGCACCTTCTGATCCAATGAAGAGTTCATAATGAACTCTATGATGGTGATCTAGTCAGGTCCTGCTGCAGCAAAGCATCCCCAAACCAGAACACTTCCACCTCCATGTTTCACAGGTGGTATGAGGTTCATTTGCTGAAATGTTGTATTTGGTTTACACCAAACATGCCCTGTTATGGTGTCCGAATAATTCAGTTTCAGGCTCATCTGTCTGAAGCACATTATTCCAGAAGTCTTGGCCTTTGTCTCTGTGTTCTTTGGGAAACTTCAATCTTGCCCTCATGTTTTTTCAGACAGCAAAGGTTTTCTTCTTGCACACCTCTCATAATAATTAAAGTTGTGTAGTCTCTTTCTGACTAGAGATTCATGCACTTTGGCATAAATTGTAGCAAGAGCTTGCTGTAGGTCCCGTGATGATATTTTAGGGTTTTTGGAGATGACTTTAAGCTCTTGGGCTAAATTTGCTTGGACGGCCTGACCTGGTCATCCAGATACACTATATTGCCAAAAGTATTCTCTCACCCATCCAAATAATCAGAATCAGGTGTTCCAATCACTTCCATGGCCACAGGTGTATAAAATCAAGCACCTAGGCATGCAGACTGTTTTTACAAACATTTGTGAAAGAATGGGTCGCTCTCAGGAGCTCAGTGAATTCCAGCGTGGAACTGTGATAGGATGCCACCTGTGCAACAAATCCAGTCGTGAAATTTCCTCGCTCCTAAATATTCCACAGTCAACTGTCAGCTGTATTATAAGAACGTGGAAGTGTTTGGGAACGACAGCAACTCAGCCACGAAGTGGTAGGCCACGTAAACTGACGGAGCGGGGTCAGCGGATGCTGAGGCGCATAGTGCGAAGAGGTCGCCAACTTTCTGCAGAGTCAATCGCTACAGACCTCCAAACTTCATGTGGCCTTCAGATGAGCTCAAGAACAGTGCGCAGAGAGCTTCATGGAATGGGTTTCCATGGCCGAGCAGCTGCATCCAAGCCATACGTCACCAAGTGCAATGCAAAGCGTCGGATGCAGTGGTGTAAAGCACGCCGCCACTGGACTCTAGAGCAGTGGAGACGCGTTCTCTGGAGTGACGAATCGCGCTTCTCCATCTGGCAATCTGATGGACGAGTCTGGGTTTGGCGGTTGCCAGGAGAACGGTACTTGTCTGACTGCATTGTGCCAAGTGTAAAGTTTGGTGGAGGGGGGATTATGGTGTGGGGTTGTTTTTCAGGAGCTGGGCTTGGCCCCTTAGTTCCAGTGAAAGGAACTCTGAATGCTTCAGCATACCAAGACATTTTGGACAATTCCATGCTCCCAACTTTGTGGGAACAGTTTGGAGCTGGCCCCTTCCTCTTCCAACATGACTGTGCACCAGTGACCAAAGCAAGGTCCATAAAGACATGGATGACAGAGTCTGGTGTGGATGAACTTGACTGGCCTGCACAGAGTCCTGACCTCAACCCGATAGAACACCTTTGGGATGAATTAGAGCGGAGACTGAGAGCCAGGCCTTCTCGTCCAACATCAGTGTGTGACCTCACAAATGCGCTTCTGGAAGAATGGTCAAAAATTCCCATAAACACACTCCTAAACCTTGTGGACAGCCTTCCCAGAAGAGTTGAAGCTGTTATAGCTGCAAAGGGTGGACCGACGTCATATTGAACCCTATGGATTAGGAATGGGATGTCACTTAAGTTCATATGAGAGTCAAGGCAGGTGAGCAAATACTTTTGGCAATATAGTGTAGATAGGTGGGTAGGCACCACTGTTCTCCACTTGTAAATGATTTTCTGGACAGTGGAAAGGCTGATTACAAATTCTTCTGAGATCTTTTTATATCCCTTACCAGAGTCATAAACATCAACAATCTTCTTTCTAAAGGCCTCAGAGAGCTCTTTGGATCTCACCATGGTGATGCCTCTCACATCAACAATTAAGAGCAAACCAAGCTAAATGTCTGAGGTTGAAATAAGGCAAGTCTCCTTCATAATGCTCTGGAACAATATTCTAATCATTTGCACCTGATGTGCTCTACTCTACTTTAGTCCAGTCTACTCTATTCTACTCTACTCTATTCTACTCTACTCTACTGGACTCTACTCTGCTCTACTCTACTCTACTCTACTCTACTCTACTCTACTCTACTCTACTCTACTCTGCTCTACTCTACTATACTCTACTCTACTTTACTCTACTCTGCTCTACTTTACTATACTCTACTTTACTCTACTGTACTGTACTCTACTCTGCTCTACTTTACTCTACTGTACTCTGCTCTACTTTACTCTACTCTGCTCTACTTTACTCTACTCTGCTCTACTTTACTATACTGTACTGTACTCTACTCTGCTCTACTTTACTCTACTCTACTCTGCTCTACTTTACTATACTCTACTCTACTGTACTGTACTCTACTCTGCTCTACTTTACTCTACTCTACTCTACTCTACTCTACTCTACTCTACTCTACTCTGCTTTACTCTACTCTGCTCTACTCTAGTCTACTCTGCTCTACACTACTATACTCTACTTTACTCTACTCTGCTCTACTTTACTATACTCTACTGTACTCTACTGTACTGTACTCTACTCTGCTCTACTTTACTCTACTGTACTCTGCTCTACTTTACTCTACTCTACTCTGCTCTACTTTACTCTACTATACTCTACTTTACTCTACACTGCTCTACTTTACTTTACTGTACTCTGCTCTACTTTACTCTACTGTACTCTACTCTGCTCTACTTTACTCTACTGTACTCTGCTCTACTTTACTCTACTATACTCTACTTTACTCTACTGTACTCTGCTCTACTTTACTCTACTATACTCTACTTTACTCTACTGTACTCTGCTCTACTTTACTCTACTATATTCTACTTTACTCTACTGTACTCTGCTCTACTTTACTCTACTCTGCTCTACTTTACTCTACTGTACTCTACTCTGCTCTACTTTACTCTACTATACTCTACTTTACTCTACTGTACTCTGCTCTACTTTACTCTACTATACTCTACTTTACTCTACTGTACTCTGCTCTACTTTACTCTACTGTACTCTGCTCTACTTTACTCTACTCTACTCTGCTCTACTTTACTATACTCTACTTTACTCTGCTCTACTTTACTCTACTCTGCTCTACTTTACTATACTCTACTTTACTCTGCTCTACTTTACTCTACTCTGCTCTACTTTACTCTACTATACTCTACTTTACTCTACTCTGCTCTACTCTACTATACTCTACTTTACTCTACTATACTCTACTTTACTCTACTCTGCTCTACTCTACTATACTCTACTTTACTCTGCTCTACTTTACTCTACTATACTCTACTTTACTCTACTCTGCTCTACTCTACTATACTCTACTTTACTCTGCTCTACTTTACTCTACTGTACTCTGCTCTACTTTACTATACTCTGCTCTACTTTACTCTACTGTACTCTGCTCTACTTTACTATACTCTACTTTACTCTGCTCTACTTTACTCTACTATACTCTACTTTACTCTACTCTGCTCTACTTTACTATACTCTACTTTACTCTGCTCTACTTTACTCTACTCTGCTCTACTTTACTCTACTCTGCTCTACTTTACTCTACTATACTCTACTGTACTCTACTCTGCTCTACTTTACTCTACTATACTCTACTTTACTCTACTATACTCTACTTTACTCTACTGTACTCTGCTCTACTTTACTCTACTGTACTCTGCTTTACTCTACTCTGCTCTACTTTACTCTTCTCTACTTTACTCTACTCTAGTCTACTCTACTGTACTCTGCCTCACTCTTACTCTCTCCACTCCACTCCCACTGCACCTGCCTCTACTTTACCTCACTATACTCTACTTTACCTCACCTGCCCCACTTTACCATACCTCCACTCTTTACCTGCCTCTACTTTACCTCACCTGCCCCACTCTTTACCTCACTCCTGCCTCACTTTACTCTCCACCATACCTCACTGTACCCCCACTCCACTCTGCCTCACTCTTACTCCCACCATACCTCTCACCTACTCCTGCCTGCTACTTTACCTCTACCATACCTCTACTCTACCTCACTCATACCTACTCTTTACCTCCACTGTACCTGCCCCCACTTTACTTCACTGCACTCTGCTTTACTCCACTCTGCCTCCCACTCTTACTCTTCCCCACTTTACCTACTCTAGTCCACTCCACTGCACCTGCTCCACTCTTTACCTCACTCCCACTCCACTGCACTCTGCCCCACTCTTACCTCCACCATACCCCACTTTCACTCCACACTCTGCCTCCACTTTACTCCACTGCACCCTGGCTTTACCTCACCTGCCTCACTCTTACCTTCTCACTTTACCTCACCTAGTCTCACTCCCACTCTCACTCTGCTCCCACTCTTACTCCTGCCCCACTCTCACCTACCACTCACCATACCCCACTTTACCTCACTGTACTCTGCCCCACTTTACCTCACCTGCCTCCACTTTTACCCCCACTGCACTCTGCCTTTACTATACTGTACTCTACTTTACTCTACTATACTCTACTTTACTCTACTGTACTCTGCTTTACTCTACTGTACTCTACTTTACTCTACTATACTCTACTTTACTCTACTCTGCTCTACTTTACTCTACTGTACTCTGCTCTACTTTACTCTGCTTTACTCTACTATACTCTACTTTACTCTACTATACTCTACTTTACTCTACTGTACTCTGCTTTACTCTACTGTACTCTACTTTACTCTACTATACTCTACTTTACTCTACTGTACTCTGCTCTACTTTACTCTACTGTACTCTGCTTTACTCTACTCTGCTCTACTTTACTCTTCTCTACTTTACTCTACTCTGCTCTACTTTACTCTACTGTACTCTGCTTTACTCTACTCTTCTCTACTTTACTCTTCTCTACTTTACTCTACTCTAGTCTACTCTACTCTACTCTACTGTACTCTGCTCTACTTTACTCTACTCTACTCTACTGTACTCTGCTCTACTTTACTCTACTATACTCTACTTTACTCTACTCTGCTCTACTTTACTCTACTGTACTCTGCTCTACTTTACTCTACTATACTCTACTTTACTCTACTCTGCTCTACTTTACTCTACTCTACTGTACTCTGCTTTACTCTACTCTGCTCTACTTTACTCTACTCTACTCTACTCTACTCTACTCTACTTTACTCTACTGTACTCTGCTCTACTTTACTCTACTATACTCTACTTTACTCTACTGTACTCTGCTCTACTTTACTCTACTATACTCTACTCTACTGTACTCTGCTTTACTCTACTATACTCTACTTTACTCTACTATACTCTACTTTACTCTACTGTACTCTGCTTTACTCTACTGTACTCTACTTTACTCTACTATACTCTGCTTTACTCTACTATACTCTACTTTACTCTGCTCTACTTTACTCTACTGTACTCTGCTCTACTTTACTCTACTGTACTCTGCTTTACTCTACTCTGCTCTACTTTACTCTTCTCTACTTTACTCTACTCTAGTCTACTCTACTCTACTCTGCTCTACTTTACTGTACTCTACTCTACTCTACTCTACTCTACTCAACGTCATGTACAAATATAGAATGCAAATGCAAAAGCAGTGCATGTAAAACTATTAAACCACATCACTATGAACCTGTTAAATTTGTTGTGGCATAAGACATCAACACCGTGGTGAAGATGGCCCGGCAGCATCTCTTCCACCTCAGATGCTTGAGAGACTTTAGACTGCCCGCTAAGGTGCTTAGGAACTTTTACTCCTGCACCATAGAGAGCATCCTGACGGGAAACATCATAACCTGGTTCGGGAACAGCACCATGCAGGACAGACAAGCTCTTCAGAGGGTGGTGCGATCAGCTGAGCGCATCATCCGTACCAAGCTCCCTGACCTGCACTCGATCTACAACAAGCGGTGCTGGACCAAGGCCAGGAAGATCGTGAAGGACCTGTCACCCCAACAATGGACTTTTCTCACTGTTGAGGTCAGGGAAGTGCTTCTGCTCCCTGAAGGCCAATACAGAGAAACTGAGGAGAAGCTTCTTCACGCAGGCTATATGGTCTCTCAACCAGAACTCCACATAGAACTCAACTGATTGGACTTGCGATGTTTCCTACACACATGTGTTTGAACACACCAAAACCAACCACACCGTACATTTGCACATTACAGGACTGAGGAACACAAAACATAAAACATATATGTTGTACATTTCAGCTCCTGTTTACTCATAAAGAGGACTTGTGCACACCTGCACTTTAAAGATGGACAATAACACTGCTGCTCACCATCTCATTTCACTCTATGACCACCCCGTACTGCTGCTGTATGCACATTCCACACACTTTACATAGTTTTGTTATTTATTACAGTTGTTTATATTATACATTTTTATACATATTCTATATACATATTTTACCATACCGTATTCTATATATATATATATATATATATATATATATATATATATATATATATATTCTATATATATATTTTATTTATATTTTATTTTACCTACTGTAAAAATTGTAGTTTTTATATTTTATATTTTGTGATTTTTCTGTCCTTATTCATTTTTCCTTTTCAAGGGTCAAAACAGTTGTGTAAGCATTTCAATGCATATCATACTTTGTACCATTATATATGTGACTAATAAAATTTGAATTTGAGTTAAAGTGAAACATGATCTCAGTATAAACACATGTATTCCTGGAGGAACCCTGTGTGGTTGCTAGAGAACCTAAACACAAAGCATGATGAAGATCATGGAGGGATCAAAACAAGTCCTGGACAAAGTTCTGGCCAAATATCGATCAGAGTTTGGATATAAACATTTCCCAAACTAAGAGACCTTCCACTTGCTGCCAGCATGATACCACCTGTATGATACCACCAGCATGATACCACCAGTATGATACCACCAGCATGATACCACCTGTATGATACCACCAGCATGATACCACCAGCATGATACCACCAGCATGATACCACCAGCATGATACCACCTGTATGATACCACCAGCATGATACCACCAGCATGATACCACCAGCATGATACCACCTGTATGATACCACCAGCATGATACCACCAGCATGATACCACCAGCATGATACCACCTGTATGATACCACCAGCATGATACCACCAGCATGATACCACCAGCATCATACCACCTGTATGATACCACCAGCATGATACCACCAGTATGATACCACCAGCATGATACCACCTGTATGATACCACCAGCATGATACCACCAGCATGATACCACCAGCATGATACCACCAGCATGATACCACCTGTATGATACCACCAGCATGATACCACCAGCATCATACCACCAGTATGATACCACCAGCATGATACCACCAGCATGATACCACCAGCATGATACCACCAGTATGATACCACCAGCATGATACCACCAGCATGATACCACCAGCATGATACCACCAGTATGATACCACCAGCATGATACCACCAGTATGATACCACCAGCATGATACCACCAGTATGATACCACCAGTATGATACCACCAGCATCATACCACCAGTATGATACCACCAGCATCATACCACCAGTATGATACCACCAGCATGATACCACCAGTATGATACCACCAGCATCATACCACCAGTATGATACCACCAGCATGATACCACCAGCATGATACCACCAGTATGATACCACCAGCATGATACCACCAGTATGATACCACCAGTATGATACCACCAGCATGATACCACCAGTATGATACCACCAGTATGATACCACCAGTATGATACCACCAGTATGATACCACCAGTATGATACCACCAGCATGATACCACCAGCATGATACCACCAGTATGATACCACCAGCATGATACCACCAGTATGATACCACCAGCATGATACCACCAGTATGATACCACCAGCATCATACCACCAGGATGATACCACCAGTATGATACCACCAGTATGATACCACCAGTATGATACCACCAGCATCATACCACCAGTATGATACCACCAGCATGATACCACCAGTATGATACCACCAGCATGATACCACCAGTATGATACCACCAGCATGATACCACCAGTATGATACCACCAGCATGATACCACCAGTATGATACCACCAGTATGATACCACCAGTATGATACCACCAGCATGATACCACCAGTATGATACCACCAGCATGATACCACCAGTATGATACCACCAGCATGATACCACCAGTATGATACCACCAGCATGATACCACCAGTATGATACCACCAGCATGATACCACCAGTATGATACCACCAGTATGATACCACCAGCATGATACCACCAGTATGATACCACCAGCATGATACCACCAGCATGATACCACCAGCATGATACCACCAGTATGATACCACCAGTATGATACCACCAGTATGATACCACCAGCATGATACCACCAGCATGATACCACCTGTATGATACCACCAGTATGATACCACCAGTATGATACCACCAGCATGATACCACCAGCATGATACCACCAGTATGACACCACCAGCATGATACCACCAGTATGATACCACCAGTATGATACCACCAGTATGATACCACCAGCATGATACCACCAGCATGATACCACCAGTATGATACCACCAGTATGATACCACCAGTATGATACCACCAGTATGATACCACCAGCATGATACCACCTGTATGATACCACCAGCATGATACCACCAGTATGATACCACCTGTATGATACCACCAGCATGATACCACCAGTATGATACCACCAGCATGATACCACCTGTATGATACCACCAGCATGATACCACCAGCATGATACCACCAGCATGATACCACCAGCATGATACCACCTGTATGATACCACCAGCATGATACCACCAGCATCATACCACCAGTATGATACCACCAGCATGATACCACCAGCATGATACCACCAGCATCATACCACCAGTATGATACCACCAGCATCATACCACCAGTATGATACCACCAGCATGATACCACCAGCATGATACCACCAGCATGATACCACCAGTATGATACCACCAGCATGATACCACCAGTATGATACCACCAGCATGATACCACCAGTATGATACCACCAGTATGATACCACCAGCATCATACCACCAGTATGATACCACCAGCATCATACCACCAGTATGATACCACCAGCATGATACCACCAGTATGATACCACCAGCATCATACCACCAGTATGATACCACCAGCATGATACCACCAGCATGATACCACCAGTATGATACCACCAGCATGATACCACCAGTATGATACCACCAGTATGATACCACCAGCATGATACCACCAGTATGATACCACCAGCATGATACCACCAGTATGATACCACCAGCATCATACCACCAGGATGATACCACCAGGATGATACCACCAGGATGATACCACCAGTATGATACCACCAGCATCATACCACCAGTATGATACCACCAGCATGATACCACCAGCATGATACCACCAGCATGATACCACCAGCATGATACCACCAGTATGATACCACCAGTATGATACCACCAGCATGATACCACCAGTATGATACCACCAGTATGATACCACCAGCATGATACCACCAGTATGATACCACCAGCATGATACCACCAGTATGATACCACCAGCATGATACCACCAGTATGATACCACCAGTATGATACCACCAGCATGATACCACCAGCATGATACCACCAGTATGATACCACCAGCATGATACCACCAGTATGATACCACCAGCATGATACCACCAGTATGATACCACCAGCATGATACCACCAGCATGATACCACCAGTATGATACCACCAGCATGATACCACCAGTATGATACCACCAGCATGATACCACCAGCATGATACCACCAGTATGATACCACCAGCATGATACCACCAGTATGATACCACCAGCATGATACCACCAGTATGATACCACCAGTATGATACCACCAGTATGATACCACCAGCATGATACCACCAGTATGATACCACCAGCATGATACCACCAGTATGATACCACCAGCATGATACCACCAGTATGATACCACCAGCATGATACCACCAGCATGATACCACCAGTATGATACCACCAGCATGATACCACCAGTATGATACCACCAGCATGATACCACCAGCATGATACCACCAGTATGATACCACCAGCATGATACCACCAGTATGATACCACCAGTATGATACCACCAGTATGATACCACCAGCATGATACCACCAGCATGATACCACCAGCATGATACCACCAGTATGATACCACCAGTATGATACCACCAGTATGATACCACCAGTATGATACCACCAGTATGATACCACCAGTATGATACCACCAGCATGCTTCACAGTGAGAATGGTGTTTTCAAGGTAATATGCAGTTTTTGAATTAAAAGAGCATTGTCACTAATCAAAACACAGCCCACTGTTAATATCCATCACCAGTTGGAGCACAGCCATCTCTTTTCCATGAGACATTGATTGGGACAAAGCATTCTCTATTGCTGGCCAGAAATTGGGACACAGCCCTCCTTTACTATGATCAATAATATTATTGGGACACATCTTCCCTTTACTGCTGTTGACTGTGCTGAAAATACAACCTTTCTCACCATTGGTTGATACTTTACTGAAACACACCCGTTATAATCATGGTCACTAATTTGTATATTTATTACCAATTGTACACTACCCAATTCCTCACCTGTCAGTCATTCTTTGGGACATGGCCTTCCCTTGCTGCTTTCCACTCCTTTGATTGGTTACTGATTTCAGCCTTATTTGTTGGACACATTTGGGTGAAAACATTCCCTAGTTCTTGGATACTAAATCAAACACAGACCTTTCTTAATGTTAATCACTAATAGGGATGCAGCCCTCAGTTCACACTGGGACATTGATTGCAACCAAGTGTTCCTTAATGCTGGTCATAAATTGGGACACAGCCCTCATGAATAATTAGATTAAAACAAAAATTCCTTACTGTTGGTTATTGATTTGTACATTTTCCTCACTTCCTGTCAGTCAATATTTTGGACATGAATGTTCCTTATTGTATTCCACTGGTTACTGATCCCACACTTCTTTATAATGTGGATCACTAATTAAACAGTCTTCAGTTACTGCTGGCCAAAAATTGGGACACAGCCTTCCTTTACTGTGAACAATAATTGAAACACAGCCCTCTTTTTATCTCAGTCACTAATTGGGACATAGACCTCCTTTGTGCACTACCCCTTCCTCACCAATTAGTCATTATTTGGGACATGAACTTCCCTTATTCTGCATCACTGATTTGATTGGTTAATGTTCTCACCCTTATTTGCTGAACAACAACTGAATGGGTACATGACCTTCCATTACTGTCAGTTATGGATTGGGACACAACTCTTTCTTAGTTTTGGCTACAAGGTTCCCTCAATGTCACTTAAGAATTGGAACACAGCCCTTCCTTTACCACATGTTAGACTGTCCCCTGCTGCTGGTCAAAAATTGGGACATAGACGTCTATTACAGTCGCCCACAAAGCATGTGGATTTTTCCTCTCATAATATATGTCTATATGTTAAAGCTGTAAAAAGCTGTATTAAGACAAATGACCATTTTTGTTTATCATTTTATTGATAATTTTAAAACAAGGCAGATGCAGAAAGAAAGTCATTATATTTCAAAACAATCAGCATTCAAAGACTTTATTTCATTAAACCAATTAAATTAAAAAGAATAGAAAAAACAAACAAAGGTGGGAGTTTGTTAGTTATTATTTTAGTCTGGATTCATTTTTGCAATGCGATCATTGTGTTTGTGAGTGTGTGTGTGTGTGTGTGTGTGTGTGTGAGAGACTGAGACTTTAGAGGATCACAGGATGTCTTAGAGATATATAGTGATATCTCTGTGTGTGTGCACAGTTAAGACTAATGTGTGATGTGATTTATTTTATTCCTTTATCTCTCTTTCTATCATTCTGGACAGACATTTTGGACACAACTCCACCCCCACACACCCACACACACATACACACTCAGTGTCGACCCAGTTGTGTGTAACGAGGCCACTTGTGACGTGGTGTAACTGCCAAAAAACAAGTCAGTCACTATGACAGGCAGCACAGACCACCAATCACAGAAGAGACAAGTGATGAGGAAAAGCCCCACCAACAAAACTGTAAGAGTCAAAAAAAAAAGAAAAGCAAGAGAGAGTGAAAAGGCAGGAAGACAGAATGTGTGTGTGTGTGTGGGGGGGGGGGTTATAGACAAGAGACAGATGGAACAATGGAACAAGAGGGAAAGAGAGACAGACAGATAAGCCTTAAAAAGGAATCTATAAAAAGGGAATCCAATAATCATCAACATCATAATATAAACTATGGCATTAACAGAACTGGTGTACAGTCAATGGCACGCTTGGCGTTAAAGGCACGATGTGGTAAAATCCCCTGAGGTGCCAAACAGCCCTGCGTGATACCCAACACACACACACACACACACACACATACATACATACACACACACATACACACAGGATAGTTTATAGTTTTAGTTGTTATCATTGGTGTGGAGTGTGTATCTTATAGAAAAACAACACTTTTCTTAATGGGGACTAACCACTGTCAAAAACATCAGGTATTATCATCATGGCTGAGAGTTCAGTCCCCTCAAAGAGATAAATACATGTTCACAGTATCACAGTAGTGAGCATGAATAATACTGCACTCCAGAGAACTGTCTCATTATTGTGGAACAGTGTTGGGTGTAAAAGTTTGTGCACCCCCACCCTGTTTCTTGTTTTTAACTAAGGGAAAAATCTAGAAAGTAAAATCTCTCAATAAAAGTTATGATTTATCTACACAGAAATGTAATGTGGAAAAAAGGCAAAAAACGCTGGAAAATCTGTATTAAATTTTCCATTTTTCTTCAAAGTGTACACAAACTTTTGTACTCAACTGTAAACATTGAATTCGAGGAAAAATGTGAAACCTGTGAGTAGACAGTTACAAAGATAGACATACACACACACAAACACACACACACACACACAGGTGGGGTTAGTGTCCAACGTGTACAAACGTGCCTGTCATGTTTAAAGCAACAGGTGAACAGGTGGGTGGGGTGTCACCCCTCCCTTAGAGCCAATCAGATTCACAAACAGGCAGACTGACAGCCCTGATAATGTAGTAAGAGTGCCGTGGTAACGACAGAATGACCGCCAGCAAACAAAATTAGCAACTGAATGTGTGTGTGTATGTGTGTGTGCGTGTGTGTGTGTGTTAGAGAGAGAGAGAGAGAGAGAACTTGACATTTAGGGAGGATAAAGAGAAAAATGAGATGTTTCTCCAAGAGGTCACATTGAGCACGGTCACTTCGTTCCTCTCAAAAAAATGAAGCTGAAGGACACAATTAAAAAAAACATGTTGAGTATTTTTCTGTAACAAAGAAAGACAGAAGAGCGTTTCTGACGCATCACACGCTCATGGACACGCTCATGGACACGCTCATGGACACGCTCACGGACACGCTCACGGACACGCTCACGGACACGCCGCGAAAAATCACATGTACAAAAATAGAACGACTTTCCCACAAACCCTGAAACGTCCTTCACACAAATCCTCGGGTGGATACGACTCTTCTGTTCTTCATGTTGCACGTAGAGAAAAAAGGAAACAGAAAAAATATTGTGACTATAATAATAATAATAATAATAATGATGATGATGATGATGATGATGATGATGAGTGATTATAAAACTAGTCCAGGAAACAAAAAAATCGTTTTTATGCTTGGTTTTGAAATACATTTTCCCGTCACGCTACAAACATTCAACATTCCAGCATTTTCTCGTCACTGATTGTGACGGCAAACAGTTTGGCAGATTACAATAAGAGTTTCTGTAGCAAGCAGCCATGCCCAGAGGATGCGCAACCAGGACCCAGAATGCAATGGGGCCTGAGATCTCGAGAAAAGGGGCGGAGCTAAACAGGACAGCCAAAATTCACAAAACCGTGCAAAAATAGACCGGACAGTGCAAATCCGAGCGTTCGAGCATTCCACAATACATGCAGAAGAGAATTTTCAGTCTTTCATTCCTCCATTGTTTTTATGACATTTTTCATCACTTGGTCCATTTTTTATGTATTTTTCTTGCAAATGTTTTTAGAGGCTTGCCCTTCAGTTCAGGTTCAGCCTCCTCCTCCTCCTCTCCTCCTCCTTCTCTCCTCTCGTCCTCCTCTTCCTCTCCTCCTCCTCCTCCTCCTCCTCCTCCTCCTCTTCCTCCTCCTCTCCTCCTCCTTCTCTCCTCTCGTCCTCCTCTTCCTCTCCTCCTCCTCTCCTCCTCCTCCTCCTCCTCTCCTCCTCCTCCTCCTCTCCTCCTCTTCCTCCTCCTCTCCTCTTCCTCTCCTCCTCTTCCTCCTCCTCTCCTCCTCCTCCTCTCCTCCTCCTTCTCTCCTCTCGTCCTCCTCTTCCTCTCCTCCTCCTCTCCTCCTCCTCCTCCTCCTCCTCCTCCTCCTCCTCCTCCTCCTCTCCTCCTCTTCCTCCTCCTCTCCTCTTCCTCCTCCTCTTCCTCTCCTCCTCCTCTCCTCTCCTCCTCTTCCTCTCCTCCTCCTCCTCTCCACCGCACTGCAGGAAAGATTGTTGAGACGCGGTTAAAAAAAAAAAAAAAAAAAAAAAAAAGTCCGCACCTGACAACTGTCTGTATGCAAATGCGAGGGGCGGAGTCTAAAACAAACATGCCGAGTGAAACATTCCAAACAGAAACTGGGGTTGTAAGTGGAACAGAATGGTGGGCGTTCACTGCTCTCTTTCCTCCTCTTCTTCTTCTGCATCTTCGTCTGCTTCATCTTCGTCTTCCTCGTCGAGCGACACTACGCCAGATGAAGCGACATCTGAAACTTTCCTCCGTGCGGAATATTCCCGTGTGCACCAAGCCCCGCCCCTACAGTCTTTGCAAGGCGTGTCGTCATCTTCAAACGTCTCCGAGAACAAATGGCCCCGCCTCTGCCCTGCCCGCTGGAGGCGTGCTAAAAGTAGGAGGTCCTCCCTGCCGTGCAGAGCACCCAGGATCTTGGCAGTTAGGTCGTCACCACAGCGGCCGAGGTCACGCAACAATGGGTGTGTCTCGTCCAGGCTGCACGTGCTGGACCCCAGTGTGTCCGGGGGCGACCCTGGCAATCCCGCCGGAGGAGAAAGGTCGACTGCGACGCCGCTTTCAGCCTCACGCAGCCGAGCCTCACAGACCCGAGTGTGTATGAGGTCACGCAGGTAATGAGGGTACGAAGAAAGATCTGCAGAAAGACGACACGGCATGAGTGTGTGTGTGTGTGTGTGTGAAAGTGTGTGTGTGTGAAAGTGTGTGTGTGTGTGTGTGTGAAAGTGTGTGTGTGTGTAAATTGATTTGTTTTTTTTATATGAAAGATAAAATATTAAATAATATAAAATATAAATGTAACAGTTTTTTTTTCAATTCTAGTTTATTTCGCAAATGATATATTATTTATTGCATTTAAAAATGTTTCAAACCAAATGATGTAATGATAAAAATAATGAAATATAACTATGATACCATTAGAATAGTTTTATATCTCCATATATATTTTATATTTTTAATTTCTTTTATGTTTTTAATCGATTGTTTTAAACTGAATGTCTGACTCATGTAACATTTATACACTTCTCTGTCTTTCAGCTCTTTCAGCTCCACCTCTCGTTTTTATTGCTTTTCTTTTCTCTCCCCTCATCTCTTCTTCACTCTATCTGTACATTAAACTTGCAGGAGAAATGAGGCTGCTATATCAAATTGCACCACAGAGCAAGATGAAAAGAGAGAGAAAGAGAGAGAGAGAATAAATGTAGCATGAGTCAAACACTGCTGTCAAAATCACATTTCAAACTAAAGACTTTGGATAAAACATTAATGTGATGCTCTTATTATTATTATTATTATTGTTGTTGTTGTTGTGATTATGATGGTCATTATTTCTGCTTGGTTGCTCAAATATCTCTGAAGTAAAGTAGGGCACTGGGACAGAACGACGTGTCCTGATTCACGTCAGAGTTCTGTGTGAGTCCAGAGTCACATCAGAGTCACTGGAGCACTCCCTCTCTACGTCAGTCTCCTGCCCTCGTCCTTCACAGCAGCTTCATTCGCATGCAGATGTTATATTTTAGATTCAGGTTGTATAGCACATGCTTTAGAAATTTACTTGGAACATAAAACTGCATTCATGAGTCAAACTTTGCCAGGAGCACAGACTTAGGATTTTGAAAAGAGCAGATAGGAATAAAAAAATGGAGTGATAATAATAATAATAAAAGTCTGGAGGAAGCCTTCTGGAAGACATCTGTATTTTTGCTGTAAATAAAATCATGTTTAATGATCTATTATAACTCATTAATACCAAATTATTTTTATTATTAGTAGTAATGTATGTATGTATGTATGTATGTATGTATGTATTTATTAATTATTTCTGCTCAGTGCTCATTGAAAATGGCATTCTAATTACTTATTTCTTAATTATTATCATTATTATTAGAAGAGGTATCATTTATTTATTTATTTTTGTATTACGGTTAACCTTTTTTTCTCAGCATGTTATTTACATACTGGCCCTTTAAAAAAAATCACTATTATTATCTCTCTGTCATCGGCCTCCTGGTGGTCCAGTGGCAGGATCCAGTGCTCTCATTGATGTGGCCCGGGTTCGGTTCCTGTGCAACCCAGCCACTGAGGGCTTAACTCTCAGTACTGGTCCCAAGCCCGGATAAAATGAGAGAGCCATGTCAGGAAGGCCATACGGCATAAAACCTGTGTCAAATCGAAACATGTGGACCAGATGACCACTGTGGCGACCCTGAACAAGGAGCAGCCATAAGAGCAACAACAACTATTCCCTTAACACTTTAAGAAGATTATGACTCCTTTCTTATCCTGAAATTAGTCATGAATATTTATGAGTATTTTACATGTTTTTGACTGGAACAGGGCAGGGACTCAGGTGGGGTATATGTGTGTGTGCGTGTGTGTGTGTGTGTGTGTGTACCTGTACTCTGTGTGTTGGGCTCATTAGCAGACAGGAAGTCCTCATCGTATGAATCGTCATTCGACTCGTCTCCGTCTACTGAAGACCAGGCACGAAGTTTTGCCTCGGCAATGGCAAACTGTTCTGCAACACCTGAAACACACACACACACACACTCACTCACTCAGAACATCAGCAAACACACTCCTATATAATAAACAAACACAAGTCCTATATAATAAACAAATAGCACATGAGTCCATGACACACTACCATCACTATGCACACTCTGTTTTAGCATTTTACTGCTACACTTCAGTAGAGGGCGTGACATCGCCATGGAGACAATCTAATTTTACAGTGAACAATTCTGGCATTCTGGTGTTTGATTGACAGCAGAATGACGCATGCTGATGACATCACATGTAAGTGTCCTCTACCGAAGTGACCTCTTTGTCGCACAAAATCATGAGTTTGCATTTATACACACACAGACAAACACACAGAGAGAGAGATACACACTGACGTGTGATCGATTTCCTGCAACTATTTAATCGACCAATCAGAGTGCAGCAGTCCCTTCCACCCTCCACCCTTCAATCTGTTCTGTACTGTGAAGATCAATTCAGCCCATTCATCTCTCTCTCTCTCACACACACACTGCAGCCTTTTCTACTGGAGTTTGGCTTTTTTCCCAGGAGTGGTGTGTGTGTGTGTGTGTGTGTGTGTGTGTGTGTGTGTGTGTGTGTGTGTGTGTGCGTGCGTGTGTGAGAGAGAGAGAATGCAGGCAGACAGCCAGCATCCTGCAGGTGATATCTCTCATACACACACAAACAGATTTTACTTATACACACACACACACACACACACACAAGAAAAAAACTTCAAATACTTCAGAAAATTATCTTAACTTTCAGGACAGAGCTACTTCGGTAAGAATTACTTTTAAACACTGTTGGTGCTGCTGAGGTACAAAAGCTGTCCTGTTTCCATGGCAACATACATGTCCAACAGTTCTCCTCACAGAGTGTGTGTTTGCCTGCCTGTATACATTCATTAGCTAGTTATATATTTATAGTCCACCTGATCCCACTAAAAGCTCATAGCTAGCTGCAGTTAGTTCAACTGATCTTTTAATACAATATGAAAATGTTTTAAATCATGAAACTTGCCGAACGTTCTCTTTGCAATTTTTTTGAAAATATCATAAGTTAGATGATAGTTCATGCTAGTTGGCTAAATATAATTCAATTCATGGCAACTCTAAACAAAATGCTTATTCCGTGTAAAAGGTTTAGGTTATGACACGAGTTTCCTGCATGTCCTCTGGCTTTGTAATAATTTTTCACTTTAGCTTAAAAGTAAGATCACCAGAAATCGTTTCCACAGAACCCAATACTGCTAGCTAGTTTTCTCAGCTACATAAGTTAGCTTACTTTTACCCTCCTGTTATCTTCGGGTCAATTTGACCCGGTGTAAAAAGTACTCAAAAATGAGGTATAATTTTATATAAATGAGATTTATAATACCAAATATTTTAAAAAGTGCAAAATATATGTTAATGTGTTGGAAACAAGCTGACTAAAAAGGTGAAACAAAAAAAAAAGATGATACATACCTCATTTTTATAAGCGGTCAAATCAGACCAGGTCAATTTGGCACGCGGAGAGAATAAGAGTATAATAAATGGGAGCTAATTTACTGTATTATGGAAATATTTAACTTAACTGCCTCAAGTTATTTCATAAGCTTGCTACATTTGTAGATTTACCTCAGAGGCAGCAACTGTGTCTCATGCTAAACACACTAGTTGCTAAGACAGGGTTTTAAATTTGTATTTAATATGCTAGCACACACACACACTGACCAGCAGCAAAGCGGGCCTCCTGCTCGCCCTCTGACAGATCTGAGTAGGAGTTAAAGTCAGACTCGAGGGCATTCGGAGCATCTGTGGGTTTGCACCATCCTTTCCACTCGATCAGGTGAGCAACACGTCCCTGCGCCATCGCTGTCGGCTTTGTTACATGATCCTTTACCACCTGAGAGATTCCTGCAAGTGCGCACACACACACACATACACACACATACACACACATTCATTCTTAATCTGTTCTTCTTTATATATATATATATAAATATATATATATATATATATATATATATATATATATATATATATATATATATATATATATATATATATATATGAAAATATATGAATGAAAAAAAGTGTGTGTGTGTGTGTGTGTTGCAGAAGTGTGGTGTCACTTGGACTCAGAGTTCATGCACAGGAGGAATGGGTGGATGTGTCCAAAAAAAAGTGTGTGTGTGTACCATGAAGTGAGGATCTGGCAAGTGCTGCAATCTCCTGAATAGTGAGAGCTCTTCTGGATTTGGGCAACATGGTGTCAGGGTCTTCAACATTTACCTGAAATAGAGCAAAGATATAAAATGATGAGGACAAGGAGCAGGAAGATGAGAATGACAAGGATTGGGTAGGATGAGGATGGTGATGAGGATGGTGATGAGGATGGTGATGAGGATGGTGATGAGGATGGTGATGAGGATGATAAAGCTTATGGTGATGTTGGTGAGCAGGATGAAGACAATGAGGTTGTACAGATGATGGTGAGGATGATAGTGATGATGAGAATGAGGATAATAAGGAAGATAGTCATTGCAAGAATAATTCTATACAGCAGTGTTCAAACATCATGTGAATTTACATATCCTTTAACATTCCGGTGAACTTTGAACGTCTAGAAGCTGAACACCTTACACCTACTTAAACCCAATTAAAGTGTGAGCCAATAGGAAACAGGGCACAGAGACAGTAAAACAGAGGGTCTGGTAATTGTTAGGAAATCAATGATGTCTGCAGTCATGCTGAGTTCCTGAATCTCACTCAAGGCTGCAGTGAATACATTTCAGCTTGAATGAAAAGATAAACAAATTTTGGTTTGATTTTTTTTAATCTTTTTTCCTCTGGGAAGTATCTCCATCATAAAATTCAGAAATATTTCTGAGCAATACTGAAACAACTTTTTTTATTTCAGTTTGATTTTGTTAAATTCTACACACACTGAAATAATGTTTAAGAAATGTGTTAGAGTGTAGTTTTATCAGCAATGTGTTTAAAAAAGTTATAATAATAGGATGAAGAAGATTAAGAATAATAATAACAAAGTCTTTATCCTGCACAATTATACTTTATAAAACACATGTAACATGTAATAACCGTAATGAATTAGTCTGTTAACTCCCTATTTGGCGCGCGCCCTCGCTGATGCTTTGCCTCCTGGTGACGTCACCGCGGCACCATGCTTTTTATAGTCTCGGCGACCATGTGGCACGCGCACACGCTCGAACGCCGTATTGTCAGCTGCACGCTAGGTGCATTTTAGGTTCATTGCGTGTTCATTGTCCACGTTATCACTTTAACGTCTGAGCCAAAATACACAAAGCACGCGCGAGCTCTGCCTGCTTCTCATGATCACAATGAGGGACTGAGGACTGAGATTGAGGCGCGAAAAAATGACCCTTGCACGAAATGTGTGTGTGTGTGTGTGTGTGTGTGTGGATAACGGGGATCACGTAATCTAGGTGTGTAAAAATGACTTCCGCTTTAACCGGGTATCTGCTTTGAAGGTGCGCTATCTCTCCTTCACACTCATTCACTCACACAAACACACAAACTACCTGTTCGCAGGCCTGTTTGTGTGCAGCTCGGTCTCGCGCACCTGACAGAATGAGCATATATGTAAAAGCAACCCGAAACCCTGCGCACGCGAGAGAGCATCATAACGACGGTCTATACTTGTGGTTTCAGTGAACTCGAGAGGAGCCTTATTCTCACTGATGCTCGCTATTTGGCATAATTTGGAACGCGAGCCTCTCTCTCTCTCTCTCTCTCCCACAGCAACAAGCGCGCGCCACAGGTTTCATAACGGTACGACCAACGGAAAAATCCTAACAGCGCGCGCACACACACACACACGTTGTAGAGATGCTCATTACTTCATGGCACGAGAAATAAGGATATGATTTTGCTAGAGAGCGCGCGCGAAACATCGCGGCACAACGACAGCTCGTTACCGGAGGACAGAAGGGCTAGGGGACACGATTGCACGCACGCGCAGCCCGGTGTCATGTCCAGCACTTGGACAGCGACCGCATATAATAGCACGAGTAAAATATGGTGAAGATGATTGAAATGAAAGAAAACCTCTCGGACGGTTAAATCATGCATGCACATGCACGGACGGTTAGACACACAGACACTCTATGCACGACATAAAAACTAAAGAATTTAAGAAAGAACAATAAAAAATGATAAAGTACCACGGTGGCCGAATCGCCGCTCGCGCCGCAGAGGAACAGCAGCTTTTCCATGTGCGAACCGGCAGCATGGGACCCGACCGCTCCTCACAGCAGACATGCCACGTCGCCGTTCTGTTAACGACCCGTCCTCCCACTCTCTATCTCTATCCCCTCTCTCTATCTCTCCCTCTCTCTCTCTCGGTCTCTAATTCTGTCGCCGAAAAACGAGCATTTCTATAGCAACCGATCACCATGGCACGGATGTCTCCCCGGGGTTGAAAGAGAGGGAGGGAGTGAAGGGGGACTACGGGACAGTCGTCGCGATGCCCGGAATGACGTCACGTGCATCACGTCACATCGAAAGGTTACAGTTCAATTCGGTAGCTCGCGCTCTAATTCAGATCCCCCTATTTAATGTAATGTTTATGTTAAACGGACTGTAGCTTCACAGTCAACTAAAAATGTATGTTACAGTATTTCGCGCTCATGATTTTTTTTCACTTTTTAAAGTAATCCTCATGTTTTTGTGAAGCTCTGGGACTAAATAGAAGCTGTGTATTTGATCACTTGACTCACAGTTCGCTAATTAAGCGGTCAATCAGCCACAGGTTATTAACTGAAGCCAGACAATTATCAGAATGAGTTTCGGTTTTGAGCCTGAAAGCGCGAAGAGCAGAAAGACAAAGAATTGGTCAAGACAAAGCATCATGTTTAAACTATTTGATGATCTTCCTCATCAGCTGGCACGTGCAAAACTCTCAGAACTCATTGATTTATGAATTATCTAACAGACTGACTATCCTGGAATGTGCGTGTTATAAAAGCAAGGCTAGCAAATATTAGTGACAACCAAAATTCATGGTTGTTATGGCAACATTAGCTTTGCAAACGCTAGCATTTTCACAGCGAGACATTAAAGCTCTAATTGGAGACTCTGAAATGTTATGCGTTTCCTGCATGTTTACTCATACATATTCAAAGACCGAGGAACTGAGAGCAGAATGAGCAGTTTAGTTATGTTAATTACTTATGCTAATGAGCTAATCAGTACAGAGGGAGATGCCGAAGAAAATATGCGTGAAGAAGAGTTTGTTTCAGCAGAGGCTTGACTGAGAATGACTTTGTTCAAAATCCACAGCTAAATTTACCAGCATGCTACACAGCACATGTAGTTAGCTTACGCAGCTAACTAGCTAGCTGTACGAACACTGCTGGATAATTGAAACAATGAAGAAAAAGCTTAACGTATGAAAAAAGGGAAAAGTCCCTGGATTGAGCTAGCTCTGGTGTTTGCTAGACTAAACACTGGTGTGTTTGTTAAATTTGGCGAATGCTAAATGTTTGCAGTAAACTGGATTTATAATATTACATTTATAACACTATGTAACAAAAATCCTTTTACACAATGTAATTGGGGCAGCATGGTGGCTTAGTGGTCAGCATTGTTTCCTCACAGGAAGAAGGTGGGTTCGAATCCTGGGTTCGAACAGACAGGGGTCTTTCTGTGTGGAGTTTGCATGTTGTGTATGGACCTGTGCCTGCGTGGGTTTACTCCGGGTACTCTGGTTTCCTCCCACAGTCCAAAAACATGTACATTAGGTTGATCGGTAATTCTAAATTGCCCATAGGAGTGAGTGTGAGTGTGTGTGGTTGTCTGTCTGTCTGTCACCCAGTGATAGGCTCCAGCAGATCCCCGTGACCCTAATTAGGAATAAAGCGGGTATAGAAAATGGATGGATGGACATATATAATTGATTTTACTTTGTTACTTAGTTGAGTGAATAAATATTTTTGTACTTTACTAAGTAACAGCCGGTGTGACTGAACACATGATATAGTTAACTGTAGCGTCAAGATTAACTAGAGAATGAGAGGAATAGTATGTGATTGGCGCGCGCAGTGAGACAACAAAGACTGCTATTTCTGGCAGCTTTTTATAATGGCTCAAGCAGTGTGTGGGAGACACTCTCTTTTTCTTTTCTCTCGGTTGTCTCGGCTCCCGGCGCTTAATGCGGCTCGGTGGTGGGCAGCTGAAAGAACATGAGTTGAGGATGCTGCTATTTCCAGATGCTCTGATACACACAAAGTTTTGGAAAATAAAACGCTGGCACCTCGATGTAACGATCCAGCTCCTCAAACGGTACGCTCAGAAGACGTGACAAACCGCCGTGTGTGCTACCACCCAAAAGTGCGAGGTCAGATAAGGAATTCTCAGCGCTCCAGTCCATGCGAAACAGTCCACCTGCCACTGTGGAGAGGAACAACATCGTAACGTGGCATAACAGCATGTTAGTGTACTGACATGGCACCTGATATAGACTGAATAGGAACTTCAATTTCCTTTAATGATCTCAGTAATGAAAGGAGTGTTTCTGAAATTATGAATTCTGAAATTAAATATTAATTAAGTTAATACCAAAATTTAGGACACACTAGACTAAACAAATAAACAAACAAACAGCCAGGTGCTGAATAATAATAATAATAATAATAATAATAATAATAATAATAATAATAATAATAGTAATAAAATCTTGTTTTTCTCACTGTCCAAAAGTTTGATAGACATTTTCAAATAAAGTGTCGATATTAAGTGCCGTTGCTGTTATACAGCAAGACCAGTAATGGTCCAGTCAGTCAGTTACCGTGGCAACCGAAAGTACCATTTGAAAAAGAGGCAGCTCACATAGTAGTGCATTTCCAGAACGTTCCTTCGTGCAGCATATCATTTCTGTTGAATCATATGCCTGCATGCACAAAGTCACTGTTACGCATCACACAGCTTCATGCAGACACTGCAGACGCCCTGGAAGGGTTTCATTAAAGTTCCCAAAGGGCACGGCTATCCATGGATATCCAACAGTAATGCATACACCACAGTGCTGTTAAATTCTGGAGTCTGATTGGTCGGAAAATGTTGATTCTATAACAGCAGCTCTCACAGTAGTGCAGGTTTATATTAGTGTTCTTGGTCTAATGTGTTCCAGTTTCTTAAAGCTTTCTGTAAACATCGAAGGAAGGAGTCTCCACTGTCAGCACTGTGTAACAGTGAGAGGTGAAGCTGTAAGTTTTCGGACATCTTCAGGACAGAGGAGTTTACAGTTCTAGAGGTTTCCTGGTAATATGACAAGCTGCGTCTCATTAACCTTAAGAGAGAGTAAAAAGAGAAGCCGGGGAGGGAACAAGCCTGATGTTTATAGCTGCTATAATCTATTTCAGCTATGTTCTGGAACATTTTCTAATTGTAGTTAGCTAGAATTCATTTGTTGTTGTTTTTTGATCTTTTTTAAGAATAACCTGATTTTTGTTTAGACTTCTTCTCTAACAGGTTTTACTTCTAAATGTTGATTTTAAACAATAAGCAGGTAGTGGTTTTTTCAGGGTTTTGTTCAATTACAGCTTGCTAGTTAGCTAATGTTATTGTGGGATACTTGGATATTCTGTTCTATTCTGGATATGGATATTCTACAAATGCAAGATTTTGAAAGGATATTGATTTCCTGTTTCAAAGAAAAACCCATGAGCTTCACTTTTATGTTCACATTTTCCAATTTTTTTTTCCATCTTCATCTTTTCTGCAAATACCAAAAATGATGAGCATGACAAATTTCAAGCTCCAGAGAACATACCACGCTATATTTAGCATTAAAATAAAAGTATGTAAATGAATCTTTTTCTCTGAAATTGAGGGGTTTAAGGAGGCATATTATTTAGTAAAAGTACAAGCTGACCTAAGTAGCTTTTAGCATCAGGTTCTGTGATCTGCCTGCACTTATGCTAATTAGCGTGCGAGGCAGTGAAGTGGTATGAGTTACAGCTCTACTGTACCCTGCATTTTAGTGCGCTCTATACAGCTGCCTCCCACACAACCGTATTAATGCCATCACTACAGTGGCGACTTGGGTTGCACTTCCTCTTTATCACCACTCGGTTTATGTTCTGGTTGATACCCGACACGGCGTGGGTCTTTTCACTGTGCACAGCGTTGTGTGTGTGAGGCTACGGCCTCGCCCCTCAACCCGTTCAAGTCAGTGAAACCAAATCCGTGCTGAAAGACATCGTCACGTGTGATGTTTCGTGTCAGAATAATGGAACATTGGTGAATTCTAGTGGACCTGGAACTGATAAATGTCACGCAGGATTATTAGCATAAATCCAGAAACATCCAGAAACTGATTAAAAAGTTCAGAGATAGAGTTATGGATTACAAAAATGGATTGTCTTTAACACCTGCAGATGAAATACCTCTAAGAATTCTGAATGGTGTTAGATTACCTTATCCAGAGTTGAATGAACAGCTATGGTGTTAAAATACCTCATGTTACAATGTGTTCCATGTGATGATGCTAACATGTACGACATTAATCATGCTGGACTTGGCTTTAATCCTAAAATCCTCATACCTCTGGTGTGCAGCGTAACTTGAAACCAGATGCTTACCAAGGTTCAGCTTGGATCTGGTGAGGATTTTAGAAACAAATCTGTTCTTATTCCAAAAATCAATCAGAATCAAATCCTAAATGATTCATGTTCGAATCAGAAGCAGATATCAGTCATTTTTCAGCTCATTTTTCAGCGTAATCAAAAAATTTTTCTTTTTCTTCTTTTCAAAGTCTTATTTCTTGGTGTTTTAATGTAAGTAATGAATAGTCGATTAAACTCGCCACGTTGATGTAACATCAAGTGATGAATCATATCTTTACACTGCTAAATAAATCAGTCACCTCTCTGTCACTTTAACACCAAAATCACCAAAGGACTGTCCGTGTATTCATACTGAAATCACATCTAGAACATTTAACTTCCAGTTAGTGTTGAATTCATATCTACAGTATTGATTCGACACTTTGCATTGCTTCAATTAACAGCCAGAGTGTCTAAATAAATCCTACATATGAAAATATACAGTATTTAATTCCACTTTCAATCATCCCTAAAACACTCAAGTTAATGCAGTGCATTTAAACCAGTGACAAATTACATGTATTATAAAAGGTAAACTGGTCAGAAATGAACACAGCAGATGTGTTGAAATAACTTGTAGTGTTCAGTTAGCACAGACTGTGTATATGTGTGTGTTCAATTAACAGCTACAGGCTCTATAATGTAACACCTCGTGCAAATAAACAATTCAGGCGTTCATGAAATAGTGGGATGAAATAATAAGGTGTCATGTTAACGGTCATGTTTCTGAATGTACATCTACAGTCACGATCGAAATCAACAACACTGTAGGTGTTAATACAGCACAGAGAATTTTTCATCTTGTCCCCGTTTGTCCGTATCATGTCCATCTGGTGTGAGAAACATTCACCGCATCACACTGAGCAACAGGCGGAAAGGTTTGAGGCCACAAGCAGCTCAGGCCATCTGGAAGACTGCAATGGATGAAATGACCTCACCTAAGCTTAACACAGGGTGTGTGTGTGTCTATCTGTCTGTCTGTCTCTCTGCCTTGCCTCTAAACAGCATTTGACTTTTATATTAATGATGGGGCACATCCTGTGTTTTGCCTGTGGGGAATTAGGATGAGGATGAATTAAGCTGCAGTGAGGTAATTCATACTAATAACACCTGTACCTGTACCTTTTCACGCACCTGTAACCAAATCTGTACCTACACTTGCACCTGTATCTGTATTTGCACCTGCATCTGTATGGTGTTTAGACCATGCACACTGACTAAACACAGACCTGTCGTCCAACTATTCTACAACTCACACACATGCTTCAACTACATTATTGAACACACACATCTCACACCTACGATACTGAACACACACAAATACTTTCACTATGTTACTGAACACAAACAAACTCTAACTACATTACTGAACTTCCTGAACACACACATGTATTTTAAGTACATTACTGTTCTCAGAATATATTACTGGACATACATGCGTCTACTGACTACACTATGGGACACATATATGTCCACTGACTACATCACGGAACATGCACACATACTGTATATCCAGAAAACTATTCCCAAAAAACAAAGCAGAACAAATAGGGGGTTTGATCTTTTTGTTTTGTACTATATATGGAAGGACATGTTTTGTATAAACATTGCATAATAATTTTTAACAAGCAGCTTGGGTGTTTTAAACATTGTGATATTTTTAGACATGTTTATCATACTGTGTAAAAAGTCCCTACTCTACAAGTGTCTCCAAACCTTGTTAGACATTACACCTTTTAACCAAATATTTATTGTATTAGGGTGCCATTATTTTTGAAGAACACATTATTTTTCAAAAACATTAATACAAAATTATAGTTCAAGATCAAAATATCACCCCATTGATTACTTATATGTCTATTTATTTTCATAAAGAGTGCCAATTATATTATATTATATTATATTATATTATATTATATTATATTATATTATATTATATTATATTATATTATATTCGTTTCGCATGCCCAATCTCGCCCCTTAGCAACGGCACACTGCATCATCATCATCATCATCATCATCATCATCATGCTTTTCCCCCTTCATGCGTGTATTATAGACGGGTGTTGCAGGGTCGCGAACGCAGCATCAGCAGCATACACTCCGCATTATTCCCGTTTCAACAGTCTCACACACACATACGCACGCGCGTACACAAGCTGCAGACCATCCACCGTCCAAGATGCACTCACAAACACACACGCGCACCCTCATCAAAAAGCCCGCAGAATCCACGCGTGCACAAAGCAACACGCTCGAGCCGAGATAGATAAAGCTTGGGCGTTATTTCACGTGCGCAGAACGGACGCGCAAGCTACTCTCTCTATCTCTCTTGTGCATCGCTCGTGCTCGGAGCAAGCAGAGCGGAAGTGCGGCTCTTACCTAGGGGGGTCTTGGAGGCGACGCAGCCCATGTTTACACACTGACCTGCAGTGCATCAACACACACACACACACACACACACAAACACACTTTCTCTCTATGGGACGTACAGAAACCTCTCGTTCCTCTTTAAGCTGCTCGTTCCTCTATCTATACAACTTTCCTGCTTTGCGTTCCCGCACGTGGCCCATGCGACCGTTCCTCTGTCTGTATCTTGTTTTTTTCTTTTCTTCTTTCTGTTTTTTCCAGACTCACCACTACGTCACGCGGGGAAGACTCGACGCGTGCGTTTCAGCACCTTGGCGGCGGGACAGCGCGTGCGTGCTCGAGCTCCCAGGCGGTGACCGCAGCATTGGTTGGTTCGCGTCGCGCGCGGTTTGGATATTCTTCTACTTTTTTCTTTTTATGCTTCTTCACATTCCCTCTTCCTCCTTTGAAGTCCACGCGCTTCCGACAACGTACTACGTTTTCTTGCTTTTGATTCTTTTTGGCAGGAGCTCGAAAATAGGACGCTAACTGAGTCTCTACACGCGGAAACTGCGTTTAATAAATCGTGCATGTTGTGGCTCCGCCTTCGAGTCGAGAGATAATGGAGGCGGAACGAGTTGTGATTGGACAAACAAGAGAGAGAGCGCGCGCGCGAGAGAGAGAGAGAAAGAGAGAGAGAGAGCGCGCGCTCAATACACATTTACTGTACTTCGGTAGCATTAGTAATGTGTAAATGATACTTCACGTGAGTGGCTGTGTAGCGGGTGCACGTGCAGGTAGACACGCACGCATTTAATTGCAACTCTGTGTGCGTGAATTGAACAGCTCGAGCTCTTTACTTCCGCCTTTTAGAAAGAGATTATTATTCTATTAAAACTACTTTAATGCATTGCATCTTTTACGTCGTTGTACTATATGAAATCTGGAGGTACTGAGTGCTAAAGTTGTGTAATTTGAAAGGTAGTCCAGACATTTTCAGATGTATACAGATCTGGAAGTTATCCTATAAAAGGCGCCAAAGTTGGTCACTTGATTTATAAGTCGCTAATGAAGTCTAATTCCGCTCATGTGAACTTATTAGTTATTGACAATGCAGCAAATATAGCAAACATATTTAATTATGAACACAATTAGAGACTGGCAGCTCAGACAGAGGAAAGAGAAGGGATTGGACAACACAAAGAGACAGTAATTAGATCATTTTGTTGTCACAATTTGCTGAAAGGAAGTGAGTCACGTGACAGGCGTTTCCGTTATTTGCTCGGGGTCGTCATGATTTGTAAAGCAATAAGCAGTAAAACAAATCATATTAAAGCAGCAGTACACTAAATGTGAAGGTGCTGTAACAATGCATTCTCAATAAAAAGGCCTCAGTAGTGTACTGTGTAGAATATTATACAATATACACTTATATTTAGTTGTCTCTCTGAAGGAACCATAGACAATGTGGTGTCATGTTAGAATGGATTCCAAGTAAAATCAAAATCCTTAATTATCCAAAGAATCCTTAGAGATGTATAGTGTTTTATTACTGAATTAACCACAAAATCCTTAAAGTTCATTCAACATTGTTAGTCTCACCAGATTCATCTTGCAGATGCCTGTGTGTGTGTGTGTGTGTGTGTGTGTGAGTGTGTGTGTGTGTGTGTGTGTGTGTTGTGTAACCATGCGCCTACACACACTCTAAACATAGCGGTAAGCACTGACCCACACACTCTCTCACTTCTCTTGAACAAGACACATTTCTTAGATCTAATGAGTGGGAGCAGTGAAAAGAAAGCAAGAAAAACCCAAACCTCAGATGCTGCAGAACTGCAAAAAAAAAATAATAAAAATAACCAGGAATTCTGGTTTCACTTTTCACGGCCAGTGGATGGAAAACACATGCTAAAAACAGCAAGATATTCATAAGGAGATTCTGAATGCATAAGATTATTTTTAGTGTTAGAATGAAAAGCCAGTGATTCAGTCAGGAAATCCTCACAGCATTAAAATAATACACCAGTACATCTGACTACCAACACTATTAACCATCTACTCGAACCCTGCCACTGCTGCTTATGAAGAACTCCATTTTTAATGAGTAAATACAGAAACAACACTTTTTTGGGATGAAAAAGAAAGAAAGAGGATCAAAAGAGGATTTTGATGATCAATTCTGAAGGCAAAGAGAAAGAAAAAAATACAAAAAATCAACTGCAGAAGGAAAGAAGCATCTCTCTCTCTCTCTCTCTCTCTCTCTCACTGTGCATTGGTAAGCTGTGTTATAGCTCCTCCTTCAGGTAAACTCGTGAAACCTCGTCTCATTTGGCTTTAAACTTTCAAAACTAATTTTTAATTAAAATAATACACTAGAATGCTGCATTTCCAGAAGAAAATGCGAGTGTGATTGCGAATATGTTGCAAGACACGCTCAAATAATTTAAAAAAAACCCTCCTCCCTCACTCTAGCTGACGTCACACACACACACACACACACACACACAGTAGCGGTCTGAAGTCCGTATTGCATTTAATAATTCATATAAAATAAACTATAATACTTATCAGGCATGAAACCTAATAGCACACATAAGCACAACAGGAGCAACATTTTAGCGTTGGAACCATGTTTCTAGCTATTACCGTTTAAGCGATATGTTGCTTAAACATTTTCAAATAATAAACACAAAATAAAGTTACAGTTAAAATATGAAGTCTAAACGAACTAGTGTGTGCACTCTGCTTAAATATCAGTTTAAAGACGATACGACTTAAAAAAACAAACCTCTTCACTCACTCTAGCTGACGTCTCGCACGGAGTCGGCTCATAGACTGATTCAGGTGATTCTCAGTGGACTCACGGAGTCGGCTCATAGACTGATTCAGGTGATTCTCAGTGGACTCACGGAGTCGGCTCATAGACTGATTCAGGTGATTCTCAGTGGACTCACGGAGTCGGCTCATAGACTGATTCAGGTGATTCTCAGTGGACTCACGGAGTCGGCTCATAGACTGATTCAGGTGATTCTCAGTGGACTCACGGAGTCGGCTCATAGACTGATTCAGCTGATTCTCGTGGACTCACGGAGTCGGCTCATAGACTGACTCAGCTGATTCTCAGTGGACTCACGGAGTCGGCTCATAGACTGATTCAGCTGATTCTCAGTGGACTCACGGAGTCGGCTCATAGACTAATTCAGCTGAATCTCAGTGGACTCACGGAGTCGGCTCATAGACTGATTCAGATGATTCTCAGTGGACTCATGGAGTCGGCTCATAGACTAATTCAGCTGAATCTCAGTGGACTCACGGAGTCGGCTCATAGACTGATTCAGCTGATTCTCAGTGGACTCACTGAGTCGGCTCATAGACTAATTCAGCTGATTCTCAGTGGACTCGCGGAGTCGGCTCATAGACTGATTCAGCTGATTCTCGGTGGACTCGCGGAGCCGGATCATAGACTGATTCAGCTGATTCTCGGTGGACTCACAGAGAATCTACGTTTATTCTCAGCACCTCCAAAGTGCGTGAGCTGACATTCTTAAATGCCAGTTTATAGGCAAAGCACTTTATGTATATAGTTATACTTTTTGCACATTTTGCATTTTTGTTCAGTTTGGTTGTTTTATTCCTTATTTAAGATATTTATTTTTACGCCATTTGGATACTTTTACATTTAACATATTTAATTTTTGGTTAAAAAAACTGATTTGCACATTTTTCATTTTTATATTTGCGTTAGGGTTAGGGTTAGTTTATGTGTGTGTGTGTGTGTGATAGTGTGTGTGTGAGAGTATGATAGTGTGTGTGGGTATGATAGTGTGTGTGTGAGAGTATGATAGTGTGTGTGTGAGGGGATGATAGTGTGTGTGTGAGGGTGTGATAGTGTGTGTGAGGGTATGATAGTGTGTGTGTGAGGGTGTGATAGTGTGTGTGAGGGTATGATAGTGTGTGTGTGAGAGTATAATAGTGTGTGTGTGTGAGGGTATGATAGTGTGTGTGTGAGGGTATGATAGTGTGTGTGTGTGAGAGTATAATAGTGTGTGTGTGAGGGTATGATAGTGTGTGTGTGAGAGTATGATAGTGTGTGTGTGAGGGTATGATAGTGTGTGTGTGAGAGTATGATAGTGTGTGTGTGAGAGTATGATAGTGTGTGTGTGAGAGTATGATAGTGTGTGTGTGAGAGTATAATAGTGTGTGTGTGTGAGGGTATGATAGTGTGTGTGTGTGAGGGTATGATAGTGTGTGTGTGAGAGTATGATAGTGTGTGTGTGAGGGTATGATAGTGTGTGTGTGTGAGAGTATGATAGTGTGTGTGTGAGGGTATGATAGTGTGTGTGTGAGGGTATGATAGTGTGTGTGTGAGAGTATGATAGTGTGTGTGTGAGAGTATGATAGTGTGTGTGTGAGAGTATAATAGTGTGTGTGTGTGAGGGTATGATAGTGTGTGTGTGAGGGTATGATAGTGTGTGTGTGTGAGAGTATAATAGTGTGTGTGTGAGAGTATGATAGTGTGTGTGTGAGGGTATGATAGTGTGTGTGTGTGAGGGTATGATAGTGTGTGTGTGAGAGTATGATAGTGTGTGTGTGAGAGTATAATAGTGTGTGTGTGTGAGGGTATGATAGTGTGTGTGTGAGGGTATGATAGTGTGTGTGTGTGAGAGTATAATAGTGTGTGTGTGTGAGAGTATGATAGTGTGTGTGTGAGAGTATGATAGTGTGTGTGTGAGGGTATGATAGTGTGTGTGTGAGAGTATGATAGTGTGTGTGTGAGGGTATGATAGTGTGTGTGTGAGGGTATGATAGTGTGTGTGTGAGAGTATGATAGTGTGTGTGTGAGAGTATAATAGTGTGTGTGTGAGAGTATGATAGTGTGTGTGTGAGGGTATGATAGTGTGTGTGTGAGGGTATGATAGTGTGTGTGAGGGTATGATAGTGTGTGTGTGTGAGAGTATAATAGTGTGTGTGTGTGAGAGTATGATAGTGTGTGTGTGAGGGTATGATAGTGTGTGTGTGAGGGTATGATAGTGTGTGTGTGTGAGAGTATAATAGTGTGTGTGTGTGAGAGTATGATAGTGTGTGTGTGAGGGTATGATAGTGTGTGTGTGAGGGTATGATAGTGTGTGTGTGAGAGTATGATAGTGTGTGTGTGAGGGTATGATAGTGTGTGTGTGAGAGTATGATAGTGTGTGTGGGTATGATAGTGTGTGTGTGAGAGTATGATAGTGTGTGTGTGAGGGGATGATAGTGTGTGTGTGAGGGTGTGATAGTGTGTGTGTGAGTATGATAGTGTGTGTGTGAGTATGATAGTGTGTGTGAGGGTATGATAGTGTGTGTGTGAGAGTATAATAGTGTGTGTGTGTGAGGGTATGATAGTGTGTGTGTGAGGGTATGATAGTGTGTGTGTGTGAGAGTATAATAGTGTGTGTGTGAGGGTATGATAGTGTGTGTGTGAGAGTATGATAGTGTGTGTGTGAGGGTATGATAGTGTGTGTGTGAGAGTATGATAGTGTGTGTGTGAGAGTATGATAGTGTGTGTGTGAGGGTATGATAGTGTGTGTGTGAGAGTATGATAGTGTGTGTGTGTGTGGGTATGATAGTGTGTGTGTGAGAGTATAATAGTGTGTGTGAGGGTATGATAGTGTGTGTGTGTGTGGGTATGATAGTGTGTGTGTGTGGGTATGATAGTGTGTGTGTGTGAGGGTATGATAGTGTGTGTGAGGGTATGATAGTGTGTGTGTGTGTGGGTATGATAGTGTGTGTGTGTGGGTATGATAGTGTGTGTGTGTGTGTGGGTATGATAGTGTGTGTGTGGGTATGATAGTGTGTGTGTGTGTGGGTATGATAGTGTGTGTGTGAGGGGTATGATAGTGTGTGTGTGTGTATGTGTGTGTGTGTGTGAGGGTATGATAGTGTGTGTGAGGGTATGATAGTGTGTGTGTGAGGGTATGATAGTGTGTGTGTGTGAGGGTATGATAGTGTGTGTGTGAGAGTATGATAGTGTGTGTGTGAGGGTATGATAGTGTGTGTGTGAGGGTATGATAGTGTGTGTGTGAGAGTATGATAGTGTGTGTGTGAGAGTATAATAGTGTGTGTGTGAGAGTATAATAGTGTGTGTGAGGGTATGATAGTGTGTGTGAGAGTATGATAGTGTGTGTGTGGGTATGATAGTGTGTGTGTGGGTATGATAGTGTGTGTGTGAGGAGATGATAGTGTGTGTGTGTGTGAGAGTATGATAGTGTGTGTGTGAGGGTATGATAGTGTGTGTGTGAGAGTATGATAGTGTGTGTGTGGGTATGATAGTGTGTGTGTGAGAGTATGATAGTGTGTGTGTGTGTGAGAGTATGATAGTGTGTGTGTGAGGAGATGATAGTGTGTGTGAGGGTATGATAGTGTGTGTGTGAGAGTATGATAGTGTGTGTGTGAGAGTATGATAGTGTGTGTGAGAGTATGATAGTGTGTGTGTGTGAGAGTATGATAGTGTGTGTGAGAGTATGATAGTGTGTGTGTGTGAGAGTATGATAGTGTGTGTGTGTGAGTATGATAGTGTGTGTGAGGGTGTGATAGTGTGTGTGTGAGTATGATAGTGTGTGTGTGAGTATGATAGTGTGTGTGAGAGTATGATAGTGTGTGTGAGAGTATGATAGTGTGTGTGAGAGTATGATAGTGTGTGTGTGTGAGAGTATGATAGTGTGTGTGTGAGAGTATGATAGTGTGTGTGAGAGTATAATAGTGTGTGTGTGAGAGTATGATAGTGTGTGTGAGGGGATGATAGTGTGTGTGAGAGTATGATAGTGTGTGTGTGTGAGAGTATGATAGTGTGTGTGTGTGAGAGTATGATAGTGTGTGTGTGAGAGTATGATAGCGTGTGTGTGGGTATGATAGTGTGTGTGTGAGAGTATGATAGTGTGTGTGTGAGGGTATGATAGTGTGTGTGTGAGGAGATGATAGTGTGTGTGAGGGTATGATAGTGTGTGTGTGAGAGTATGATAGTGTGTGTGTGGGTATGATAGTGTGTGTGTGTGAGAGTATGATAGTGTGTGTGAGGGTATGATAGTGTGTGCGTGAGAGTATGATAGTGTGTGTGTGAGAGTATGATAGTGTGTGTGTGAGAGTATGATAGTGTGTGTGAGGGTATGATAGTGTGTGTGTGAGAGTATGATAGTGTGTGTGTGAGAGTATAATAGTGTGTGTGTGTGAGAGTATGATAGTGTGTGTGTGAGAGTATGATAGTGTGTGTGTGAGAGTATAATAGTGTGTGTGTGTGAGAGTATGATAGTGTGTGTGTGAGGGTATGATAGTGTGTGTGTGGGTATGATAGTGTGTGTGTGTGAGAGTATGATAGTGTGTGTGTGAGAGTATGATAGTGTGTGTGTGAGGGGATGATAGTGTGTGTGAGAGTATAATAGTGTGTGTGAGGGTATGATAGTGTGTGTGTGTGTGGGTATGATAGTGTGTGTGTGTGGGTATGATAGTGTGTGTGTGTGAGGGTATGATAGTGTGTGTGAGGGTATGATAGTGTGTGTGTGTGTGTGGGTATGATAGTGTGTGTGTGTGGGTATGATAGTGTGTGTGTGTGTGGGTATGATAGTGTGTGTGTGAGAGTATGATAGTGTGTGTGAGGGTATGATAGTGTGTGTGTGAGGGTATGATAGTGTGTGTGTGTGAGAGTATGATAGTGTGTGTGTGAGAGTATGATAGTGTGTGTGTGAGGGTATGATAGTGTGTGTGTGAGGGTATGATAGTGTGTGTGTGTGAGAGTATGATAGTGTGTGTGTGAGAGTATGATAGTGTGTGTGTGGGTATGATAGTGTGTGTGTGTGAGGGTATGATAGTGTGTGTGTGAGAGTATGATAGTGTGTGTGTGTGAGGGAATGATAGTGTGTGTGCGGGTATGATAGTGTGTGTGTGAGAGTATGATAGTGTGTGTGTGAGAGTATGATAGTGTGTGTGTGAGGGTATGATAGTGTGTGTGTGTGAGAGTATGATAGTGTGTGTGTGGGTATGATAGTGTGTGTGTGTGAGAGTATGATAGTGTGTGTGTGAGAGTATGATAGTGTGTGTGTGAGGGGATGATAGTGTGTGTGAGGGTATGATAGTGTGTGTGTGAGAGTATGATAGTGTGTGTGTGAGAGTATGATAGTGTGTGTGTGAGGGTATGATAGTGTGTGTGTGAGAGTATGATAGTGTGTGTGTGTGTGAGAGTATGATAGTGTGTGTGTGAGAGTATGATAGTGTGTGTGTGAGGAGATGATAGTGTGTGTGAGGGTGTGATAGTGTGTGTGTGAGAGTATGATAGTGTGTGAGAGAGTATGATAGTGTGTGTGTGAGGGTGTGATAGTGTGTGTGTGAGAGTATGATAGTGTGTGTGTGAGAGTATGATAGTGTGTGTGTGTGAGAGTATGATAGTGTGTGTGTGTGAGAGTATGATAGTGTGTGTGTGAGAGTATGATAGTGTGTGTGTGAGAGTATGATAGTGTGTGTGTGAGAGTATGATAGTGTGTGTGTGAGAGTATGATAGTGTGTGTGTGTGAGAGTATGATAGTGTGTGTGTGTGAGAGTATGATAGTGTGTGTGTGAGAGTATGATAGTGTGTGTGTGAGAGTATGATAGTGTGTGTGTGAGGGTATGATAGTGTGTGTGTGAGAGTATGATAGTGTGTGTGTGAGAGTATGATAGTGTGTGTGTGAGAGTATGATAGTGTGTGTGTGAGAGTATGATAGTGTGTGTGTGAGAGTATGATAGTGTGTGTGTGTGAGAGTATGATAGTGTGTGTGTGAGAGTATGATAGTGTGTGTGTGTGAGAGTATGATAGTGTGTGTGTGAGAGTATGATAGTGTGTGTGTGAGGGGATGATAGTGTGTGTGTGGGTATGATAGTGTGTGTGTGAGAGTATGATAGTGTGTGTGTGGGTATGATAGTGTGTGTGTGTGAGAGTATGATAGTGTGTGTGTGAGAGTATGATAGTGTGTGTGTGAGAGTATGATAGTGTGTGTGTGTGAGAGTATGATAGTGTGTGTGTGAGAGTATGATAGTGTGTGTGTGAGAGTATGATAGTGTGTGTGTGTGAGAGTATGATAGTGTGTGTGTGAGAGTATGATAGTGTGTGTGTGAGAGTATGATAGTGTGTGTGTGAGAGTATGATAGTGTGTGTGTGTGAGAGTATGATAGTGTGTGTGTGGGTATGATAGTGTGTGTGTGTGGGTATGATAGTGTGTGTGTGTGAGAGTATGATAGTGTGTGTGTGGGTATGATAGTGTGTGTGAGAGTATGATAGTGTGTGTGTGAGGGTGTGATAGTGTGTGTGTGAGAGTATGATAGTGTGTGTGTGAGGGTGTGATAGTGTGTGTGTGAGAGTATGATAGTGTGTGTGTGGGTATGATAGTGTGTGTGTGTGAGAGTATGATAGTGTGTGTGTGGGTATGATAGTGTGTGTGTGTGGGTATGATAGTGTGTGTGTGTGAGAGTATGATAGTGTGTGTGTGAGAGTATGATAGTGTGTGTGTGAGAGTATGATAGTGTGTGTGTGAGAGTATGATAGTGTGTGTGTGAGAGTATGATAGTGTGTGTGTGAGAGTATGATAGTGTGTGTGTGAGAGTATGATAGTGTGTGTGTGTGAGTATAGTTGTGTGTGAGAGTATGATAGTGTGTGTGTGAGAGTATGATAGTGTGTGTGTGAGGGTATGATAGTGTGTGTGTGAGAGTATGATAGTGTGTGTGTGAGAGTATGATAGTGTGTGTGTGTGAGTATGATAGTGTGTGTGTGAGAGTATGATAGTGTGTGTGGGAGAGTATGATAGTGTGTGTGTGAGATTATGATAGTGTGTGTGGGAGAGTATGATAGTGTGTGTGTGAGAGTATGATAGTGTGTGTGTGTGAGAGTATGATAGTGTGTGTGTGTGAGAGTATGATAGTGTGTGTGTGAGAGTATGATAGTGTGTGTGGGAGAGTATGATAGTGTGTGCGTGAGAGTATGATAGTGTGTGTGTGTGAGAGTATGATAGTGTGTGTGTGAGAGTATGATAGTGTGTGTGTGAGAGTATGATAGTGTGTGTGGGAGAGTATGATAGTGTGTGCGTGAGAGTATGATAGTGTGTGTGTGAGAGTATGATAGTGTGTGTGTGAGAGTATGATAGTGTGTGTGTGTGAGAGTATGATAGTGTGTGTGTGTGAGAGTATGATAGTGTGTGTGTGAGAGTATGATAGTGTGTGTGTGGGTGTGATAGTGTGTGTGTGAGAGTATGATAGTGTGTGTGTGAGAGTATGATAGTGTGTGTGTGGGAGAGTATGATAGTGTGTGCGTGAGAGTATGATAGTGTGTGTGTGTGAGAGTATGATAGTGTGTGTGTGAGAGTATGATAGTGTGTGTGTGAGAGTATGATAGTGTGTGTGTGAGAGTATGATAGTGTGTGTGTGAGAGTATGATAGTGTGTGTGTGAGAGTATGATAGTGTGTGTGTGAGAGTATGATAGTGTGTGTGTGAGAGTATGATAGTGTGTGTGTGAGAGTATGATAGTGTGTGTGTGAGAGTATGATAGTGTGTGTGTGAGAGTATGATAGTGTGTGTGTGAGAGTATGATAGTGTGTGTGTGAGAGTATGATAGTGTGTGTGTGAGAGTATGATAGTGTGTGTGTGAGAGTATGATAGTGTGTGTGTGAGAGTATGATAGTGTGTGTGTGTGAGAGTATGATAGTGTGTGTGTGAGAGTATGATAGTGTGTGCGTGAGAGTATGATAGTGTGTGTGTGAGAGTATGATAGTGTGTGTGTGAGAGTATGATAGTGTGTGTGTGAGGGTATGATAGTGTGTGTGTGAGAGTATGATAGTGTGTGTGTGAGAGTATGATAGTGTGTGTGTGAGAGTATGATAGTGTGTGTGTGAGGGTATGATAGTGTGTGTGTGAGGGTATGATAGTGTGTGTGTGTGAGAGTATGATAGTGTGTGTGTGAGAGTATGATAGTGTGTGTGTGAGAGTATGATAGTGTGTGTGTGTGAGAGTATGATAGTGTGTGTGAGAGTATGATAGTGTGTGTGAGAGTATGATAGTGTGTGTGTGAGAGTATGATAGTGTGTGTGTGAGAGTATGATAGTGTGTGTGTGAGAGTATGATAGTGTGTGTGAGAGTATGATAGTGTGTGTGAGAGTATGATAGTGTGTGTGAGAGTATGATAGTGTGTGTGAGAGTATGATAGTGTGTGTGTGAGAGTATGATAGTGTGTGTGTGAGAGTATGATAGTGTGTGTGAGAGTATGATAGTGTGTGTGTGAGAGTATGATAGTGTGTGTGTGTGTGAGAGTATGATAGTGTGTGTGTGAGAGTATGATAGTGTGTGTGTGAGAGTATGATAGTGTGTGTGTGAGAGTATGATAGTGTGTGTGTGAGAGTATGATAGTGTGTGTGTGAGAGTATGATAGTGTGTGTGAGAGTATGATAGTGTGTGTGAGAGTATGATAGTGTGTGTGAGAGTATGATAGTGTGTGTGTGTGAGTATGATAGTGTGTGTGTGTGAGTATGATAGTGTGTGTGAGAGTATGATAGTGTGTGTGAGAGTATGATAGTGTGTGTGAGAGTATGATAGTGTGTGTGAGAGTATGATAGTGTGTGTGAGAGTATGATAGTGTGTGTGTGTGAGAGTATGATAGTGTGTGTGAGAGTATGATAGTGTGTGTGTGTGAGAGTATGATAGTGTGTGTGTGAGACACCATACGTGTGTGTAGATATGCTACCTCCTATCGGCCTCCTTACTCTTACAGTCTACACATGTGTGCACTTGACACAACTGTGAGAGAAACCTCTATTATGCTTATCAACACACACACACCCTCAAACTATGCACACACAAGCTACACACATAAACCCACAGGTTAATAAAGTACTCTATTTTATTATTCTCTACTCTTGTCTAAAACACAAACAATTGTTTTACATAAAATGTTGAAAATAGCTGAACTTTAAACATGGTGCATTATTTAGTAACACTGGGTGGAACACCATACACCAGCTACCTCCTCCTAACAAAGATCATGCCACACCCCACTTACACGCAGGCACAAACTGACCTACACTGAGTACGCACGCAAACCACACACACACACTGACATAACACACACCTGAACATATACCACACACACTTGTGCTGTCACACACACACACCTGAGCTAACAAAAACCTACACACGCCCCTTGCATATACACACACACACTAGCTGCACCTGGCACACCTGGGCCTGAGTGCCTGGGCCTACTACCTGGGCGCGCGCACCTGAGCGCACAGACCTGAACACTCAGACCTGGGCTTGCACTGGGCTACGCACTGCCTGAGAATTCCGCCTGCGTTTCAGACCCTGCCTGAGCACAGCACCTGCCTGGGCACCACGCACTGCCAGAATACCTGCACATGCACCTGGGCACACGCGCACTAGGCGCCTGCACTACCTGCCTGCGCCCTTGCCTCTGCGCAGGCACGCTGAGACACCTGCACTTGCACTCATTACCTTGCACTGGGCGCTGACAGGCACGCACGCAGTACACACCTGAGCCACTCAGGCCTGCGGCCTGCACCTGCACAGCACTGCACCTAGTAGCCACGCACGCGCGCAGACACACGCACTGGACTGCTGAATCACCTGCACACCTGCGCAGATACTACCTGCGCACACTGAAACACACCTGCAGACTGACCACGCAGATACTACCTGCGCTGCAGCCTGAACGCGCACCCTGAACGCCGCGCTGCACGCACACTACCTGAATGCTGCAGGCTGCCTGCACGCCGCGCACCTGGACGCCTGACGCACACCTGGGCACTTATACGCACCTGCACCTGGTACGCCTGCGCTGCACTGCGCACGCGCGCTACTGGGCCTTACTGGATACCTGAACCTTTACACGCGCTACCTGCTGCACTGAACCTGAACTACCTTACGCTGGGCACTGAACACACTGAAGCTGCGCACGCACCAGATGCCGCGCGCGCGCACGCACACTGGGCGCTGCACACACAGCTCTGCACACCTCTAGACACGCACTGAACAGCGCACGCGCACTGAACGCACTGCATAACTGAACGCGCCACCTGAACGCTGCGCAGGCTTGAACCTAACCTGGGCCACTACCACATACTGACGCTACACACTATACATCTGCCTAGCCTAGATACACACTATAGAGCCACACACACTACCTGACACTGGCTATCTGCACCTCTTAGATGCGCACTACATACACCTGCATATAAATACACACACTCTGCACTACACCTAGATACACATAAATAATACACAATTACACCTAAAAACCTTACACCCTGCACCTAGACTACACACACACAAATACCTTAGAGCCACACACCACATAAATCTGAACACACTGCACACATAAACTACCTACCTGCACTGGAACAAACCTAGACCTACTTTACACACCTAGACCACACACACCCTATAGACCTAGGCACACACCTGTCTGTTTTCTGCACACACTGACGATACACCTGAATACCTACACACCTCATTCTACCTAGCACCTAGATTCTGCACACCTAGACTACACACCACACCTGGGCCTGCCTGCCCCACACACCTACCTAGAACACACTTGACACACACTGAACACTTACTTTTTGGATACCACACTGGGCCGCACCTGTCCTGGAGCCTACACGCAGGCCTCACTTGACCTGGGCTACACCTGACACTTTTGCACATACCTAGACACTGCCTGGGCCACACTGCACCAGAGCCTACTTACCTGCCTGAACCAGGCACTACTGCACCTGAACCTGGTACTTGCACATGCCTGGACTGCCTGGTACACACACTTGCCTGCCACTGAACTTACACTTGCTGAAAACACCTGCCTGGCACGCTGAACCTGAGCCTGCACTGGCTGCCACGCAAACTGGGCCTGAGATACCTGCATGCACCATACACTGAACCTGAATATGCCCTGCACACTACCTGGAGCCTGCCACCTGCATCACTGCTGCACACCTGCCTAGATACCACCTGAGCACCACCTAGGCTCTGCACACCTACCTAGCACCTTACCTAAGACACACACCTACCTAGACTACCTACCTAGGATACCACTGAACACCTGCACTAGACTACACACACCTGCCTACACACACCTAAGACCTAAGACACACACCTCAGACCACACACCTAAACACACACCAGACACCCCTCATTCACACACCTAAACCTGAGATACACCTGCAGACACCTAGACACACACACCTGAGCCCTGAGCCACACTAGATACCACTACACTAAACACACCCACCTACCTGCAATACCCTACACCTAGACACACACACCATAGACACTACCTACCACCCCTAGACCACACACCACTACCTAGGAACACCTAAACCCTGCAGCCTACCTAGCTACACACACCTGAAGACACACACACACACCACCTAGACCTGCCTAGACCTAGCCCCTACACACCACACACTTTTACACACCTAGAACTCACCTGAACACACACCACACACTAAACCACACCTAGTCTACCCACACACCACCCTGAGTACACACCTACCACCTGAACTACCTGAGCCCACACACCTAAGAACCTAGGATAGACCACACCTGCACACACACAAAGACCTGCCACACCACCACCTGAATACACACACTTGCCCTAGAGCACCACACACACACCTAGACACACTACCCTGGGCCTAGTGCACTACATACCTGAGCCTGCACACCTGAGACCACACACACAGACACACCTAGACCTGCCTAGACCATACACACCTGAATTTTACACACACCTGAATACACACACCACACCCACACTTACTCAAAACACACAAACACACACACACACACACACAAACACACACATACACACACACACAAACACACACACACACACACACAAACACACACACACACAAACACACACACACACAAACACACACACACACACACAAACACACACACACACAAACACACACACACACAAACACACACACACACAAACACAAACACACACACACACAAACACACACACACAAACACACACACACACAAACACACACACACACAAACACACACACACACACACACACACACACAAACACACACACACACAAACACACACACACACACACACACACACAAACACACACACACACACACGTGCTTCTTCCTAATTAGGCACAGTGCATCAAACATAGAGGAAGCAACCCACTGGTGTGTCTTTAAAATCTCTTTCTATCCACACACTCACTGTCTATGAGGACTCCTAAAACAAACGATTACAAAATATTTTTTTAATTTATATATGTTGTGTTTAATGTGCTTTTAAAAATACACTAATCTGTTAAAAAATTAAGTTTCAGTATTGTTTCACACAAGTACAACATCATTTTTGTGCACAAAATTTTGGGTGTTTGTAGCTGTGTGTGTTGGATCATTATCCTGTTGGAGGACCCATGACCTGCGACTGACCCCGAGCTTTCTGACACTGGGCAGCACATTTTGCTCCAGAATGCCTTGATAGTCTTGAGATTTCACTCTACCCAGAAGCTTTGTGGCTTGTCAGTAAGTATTTTGATAAATTTCAGTCTCGCTTTTTTTATGATTTTCTTTCAGCAGTGGAGTCCTCCTTGGTCATCTTCCATTAAGTCCACTTTGTCTCAAACAGTGACGGACGGTGTGATCTAACACTGATGTACCTTGACCTTGGAGACCACCTCTAATCTCTTCTTTGGAAGTTGTTCTGGGATCTTTGGTTATCTTTCATATTATTATTTCATTGTCTTTTTAATTTATCATAAATTTTCCTCTTGGGGTCATGTCCAGGGAGGTTGGCTGCAGTCCCATGGACCTTAAACTTGTGAATAATATGTGCTGCTGTAGTCAGAGGAACATCCAGCTTCCATTTCAGTGACCATTCCGGGTTTTTCTTTCTTCAATAGAAGGGTACCAACAATCTTGTCCATGTGTATATTCAAATAGCCACATATTATATTTGTCAAATGCATTAATATTGTTTTTCTTTTAATTTAAATAAAATTTTATTTAATTTTGTCATTTCATTTTTGTATAATGTTATTATTGAGTACCATTTTTTCCTATAAATTGTGCTTTATTCATGCACTAAAATGAATTTTGAATTTAACATTAAAGCTGGTCTTATACAGTTAATAAATTAATAAATTATACTTTAATATAACACTAATGCTAATGTTAAATTCTAATGAATGAAATTCCTAGCATTGCATCAATGTCCCCTTAACTCTCATTATTTACTCCATCATTACTTTACTTACTACTACTTACTTACTATTACTTTTCTAAACTATGAGCTGTATATGTTGCACTAAATAAAAATATAAATAACTTAAATGTTAATTTTATTGGTAGCATTATATATAGTATGAAAAATGAACATTAGGTAAATCATAAATTTGTCTAATCATTATTATTTATTATTATACGTACAGTGTATGTTAGTGTGTAAGTGTGAATTTATGCTTAATTCATTTCCAAGCCATTTATTATGAAACAAACACCTGTGGAGTTTAGATAAAATGTGCATTATGATTACCTTGAAAATTGTTATAATGCTATTAAATTCCCTTCATTTAATGCACCTTGTGTGCATACACTTTTAGCTATAAATATATACAATAATTTACCGCAGATTTAAGATGATTATTATATTTTGATATTCATGTAACAGCAAGCTTATTTTGATTTGGTTAGGGATTATTTTTATTTAAATAACAGCAAAAAATGTGATAAATAATAATAATAGTATTAATATTAATAAAGTCTACACTGATTTTAAGAAAGAAAATGTAACACATTTTTACATTTAAGAAATTGTGTTTAATAGATCAGAACGAAGAATTGAGGTGATTACACAGTGATTAAATCAATGCATGTTCAGGGCGGAGCTTTGTACAGTGTAGCAGTGGTTCTGATTGGTTCCCACACAGGCTGCATAGGCCATGGCGTGAGCAATGTAGTTCTGCTCATTAATGCCCTGGAACAGATGAGCCATGGGTCCTCTAGCCAAGACTGCCACGTCCTCACCTCCATGAGTCTCCGAGTCGAGAGGAACTGCCGCCAGCTGGACATAGTCCTTACTCTCTGAGAGACAGACAGACACAGAGAGGGTTTTCTGAATGGGTTTTCCATTCCTAAAAGTTTAAGGGTTTTAACATGGAGGAGCTCCTTGACTGAGGCTAGTTCCATGAAAGCAACCATACCATAAATTGTTTGATGACAAACAATGACAAATTTCGGAATATTGAATATAATACTTTTTATCTCTTCATAGTTGTTGAAACAAGTTAGTTCCTGTTGCCGCTTATGTTATAGACAGCCATAAACAGCCTTTCCTTACCAGCTTCTCTTTTCTCTCACCCTTTAATTAATAAGATAAAAAACCAACAGAGAGACTTCTAAAAGGCAGAAACTCCACTGTCCTGAAGATGTGGGAAGGTTACAGCTTTATCTCTGACTGTTAGTGCTGACACCAGAGACTAGAAATAATAAGCCGCATTAGCTAGGTAGTTCAATAATGTATTGTAGTATAGTTTAGTTCAGTGTTTGTCCGCGTCTCCTGTACTTTGTTTTGTTCTGTGTAGCACCTCTGGTCCAGGAGGAACGTTGTTTCATTTAATTTCTGATGCATGTACTGCATCAGCTATATATGGTTGAAGTGACAATAAAGCTTCTTTGACTTTGACTTTAATGTGTGTGTGTGTGTCAGAATATGTATTGTGTGTGTGTAGCCCTCACTGGTGTCCACTTTACGGATGTCTGGTCGTTTGTTGTTGATGATTTTGTATCCAGGGCCATTTCCGTACATCAGAGTGGTATACGGGAGCATGTCGGTCCCATAAACAGGAGATTTACCTAAGTCATGGATAAACACACACACACACACACACACACAAGGGGTTTTAATTCCATTGTCTTCAGCCAGATGTCCTACAGACTGTAGGACAGACTGTGCATGTTGGGTTTTCTGAAATCTAAACACACTTACCCAGAATGCTATTGCCTCTGAAGGGATAGCCATTAAAGGAGAGCGAGTGGGAGTGGTCAGCAGTGACAACAGTCAGTGTCTCTTCCTCATTGGTCAACTCCAGTGCCCGGGCAACAGCGTTGTCAAGGGCCACAGTTTCATGCAGTGCCATGGAGGCACGACTAGCATGGTGTCCCTGATCGATACGTCCACCTGCGGCCACAACACACTGACAGCTGATCCGGTTCACTCTGGTGAACATGTTAAGCATTAAAACACTCAGGACCATGCTGTTTCAGGAACACAATCAATAATCAATAATGAAGTGGGGTTTTAATGTTATCACACCAAAGCTGATTATTTCCCTGCAACAGCATGTTCCCAAGTGTTTTATTCCTCTTACATAAGAGCAGTTTAACAATAATTAATGCAAGAATTAAAGACGATGCCTTTTTAATAATCTATTTCTGGTTATGTTTAATGTTCAACAAACAGCTTTATTCCTGTTCTCACTTACATTATAGAAGCTACCAGCAGTCGGTGCCTCATCTGTTAAAAAGTGCAGACACTTTCTATTTCTCTTTATAATTATACTTATAATAATTATTTACCCTATACTTTTAATATTTAACTTTATATTACATCTTAGAGCTTGCATGGTACTTAGGGATATAACAAATCAATATTTGTTCATTTGTTATATCAAATCAACAATATAACAATATATTCAGTATATTTGGATATATAACAAATCAATATAGATTTAACAGTAGTGTTTTTGTAGCATCTTCTTTTCATCTCTATTTGATTACTATTTATTTCATGCAACAATTTGATATATTTTACACTGAAAAGGAGGAGTAACCAAAACTATAAATGAAACAATAAACAAGCAAGCAATATATATATATATATATATATTTATAATATATTTTATAATTGATCGAAATATTGATATATTCCCCAGCTCTGGTAGGTACGTCCAAAAGGTTTTCCACATAAATCAGTTACATTTTATTTAATCTTTTTTGTATTAAATTTCTTTTTTGTGATGTAGATAAAGATCTGCTTATATTGTAGGTTTAGTTTATATTTTTATAACTGCTGAAACTTTGTTTTTGAAAGATATGAAATGTTTCCTGATGTAAAACCATTGCTATACTGATGGAGTGAATATTATTCTTTAATTTATCGATGCATCTTTTTGATTGTTTGGTAAATTTGTTTGATGAAGCTTACCCTCCACTAGCAGAAAGAATCCTCTTGGGTTCTTCTGTAGGATGCGGATGGCTTTCTCAGTCATTTCAATAATGGAGGGATCCATGAGTGGGTCTCTCTCCACCTCGAACCTCAGATCACCAGGTTCAAACAGGGCTACAGAGAAAATAGAGAAATATAAAGTCACAGTAAAACAATCACAGAGTCACAGAGTTCATTGCATTATAGCAGCTATTATAAACAGTCATTCCTTCACCAGCTTCTCTTGACAAACAGTGTTTAGCTACATAAATATCTCCTTACAAGAGGAAAACTCCACCATATCAATGTTTAAATATGTTTTTTAAATGTTTTCTTATAGCGTCTGCTGTACACGTCCCTGTGAATGAGCTGTTACTATGGAAACATGTGCGTTCCTTCTGACCAATTAGGATAAACATTAGAATGTTTATTATATTAATAGTAATTGATGATATCACACTCGCCCATCAGGTAGTCTGTGGTCTTGGCGTCCACCGCATCAAACTCTGTCTTATTCCACACGTAGCGAACCACCTACAGAGCGGACGGAAAAAGACACTTCTTTAGTTCTGCACTCAAGCTACAAGGGTAATGTAGTGATGTGAGCCACAGTTTAACATCATCAGATCACACTGTTTTTACATACAAAAAATCTTCAAGTCTAGTGTATAAGCTTCAACTTCAATATGTAGGCCACACCCCTTCCTCTTTCTGTTTCTGTCTCTCTTTCTATCTCTCTCTGTCTCCATTATT
>NC_080726.1:25895704-25898204 GCF_019097595.1 Hemibagrus wyckioides
CTGCTGGACTTCCTGGAGATCCTGAGTGACCCATGTCTCGTCCAATCAGAGGGAAGAATTCTATTCACACACAGTACCTACCTTTTCCGCTTTGTCTGAATTCTCCTTGTGTTTTTGGATTTATTATTTCGTTTTGCACTTCTCAGCCACCATAGAAGATAGACAGACAGGAAGACATACAGAAAAATGGAGGCAGACATACAGACAGACAGAGAGACAGACAGAGAGACAGACAGACAGCCAATATGGGAGACAATCAGACAGGCAGACAGATTGAGACAGACAGGGATACAGTAAAAAAAAAAAAAGGCCGGTAGGCAGACAGACAAAGAGGGAGAAAGACAGACAGGGAGACAGACAGAAAAAGGGACAGGCATAGACATAGAGAGAGACAGAAAGACCAAAAGACAGTGAGACCGACAGACAGAGTCATACAGTACAGGAAAACTAATAGTGAGAGAGACAGAAATTTTTAATTCAGTTCAGTTTTGTATAGCGCTTTTAACAAAGAGCATTGTCTCAAAGCAGCTTTACATGAGAAACAACATAAGAAACAACAAACATATGAACAGACAGACAGACAGACAGACAGTCAGACAGTCCTAGATGTTATTCAAGTGAGCAAGCCTGAGGTGACTGAGGCGACTGTGGCAAGGAAAAACTCCCTTAGATGGTATGAGGAAGAAACCTTGAGAGGAACCAGTGACAATTGTGTGATGCAGAAACAGCATGTGTAGAATGTTATGTAAATCAATAATACAGCAAGTGAGACAGACACAGAGACAATGCGGCAGACGGACAGATGGAGAAGGACAGTGGGAAAGACAGCAAGGAAAAAGACAGACATAGAGAGACAGATGGGAGTATACCTGCATCTTTAGCCCATTTAAGGATGGATGTGACCTCATTTCCTGTTTGTGAGCGACACACACCGTTCCGTGCAGCGGCACTTAAACCTACAATATTCAGATTTGTCTTCACTCCACAGAGATATGCTGTCCCTGTTGCTCCACTGTCTGGGATCTGAAAATCTACTGTGTATACCTGCACACACACACACACACACACACATTGTATTTGTAAATAAGTGTGCATATGTTTGAGTGTGTGTATATGACTCTATGTGTTTGTGTGTGTGTGTGTTTACCTTAGCAAGGCCAACATAAGGGAACGTGTCCATGGTCATGATGGTCTCTTCTCCTGGACGTTGCTCCAGCTGTCCTTTCAGAATACGAGCGGCTGTGATTGTGGTGATGCCCATTCCTACAATAACACACACACACACACACACACATTTTTTTAGGACCGTCCTAAAGACATAATGATTACTGTAGATAATTTCTGTAACACAATTACATACTAAACATTCTGACCATCTCCAAGGAACAGAACAATGTTTTTGGCCACATTAGTGTTGAGTTTCCTCCTGAGAGCCGAGTTCAGCGTAGCCTGAGCCTGAGATCTCCAGAACTCTGGGTTCTCCTCATCCACTTCAAAAACAAAACATAGTAAAAAAAAATCCAGAAGTTTCCAAATATCTACAAATGTCCAGCTCTGATTGTGTACATCATCATTGTACACAGGCACAGTGCAATGCAACACACAGTATCTAAAAGTGAATATTTGTCAATTTCTATAGTTACTTGCTTTTACTTTTTTTATTTTCAAAATTTACTACCAAAATGGCAAAACTGTATTTCATAATCTGAAATTATTTGTTAGAAATCTGACAAAAGTACATTCTATTATCTGACAAAATAACTACCTACAAATATTTCTACTTCATTCATTAAAATATTAATGCACAACCATAAATTATTATTAATGTTAGTCTGAACATTTTAAATGTAAATGCTGTTTTGCTCACATTTAAGGGTTAATGTATATATGCATGTAGATATTTGTGTAACCTATTTTTAAACATTTGAACTTTATATACATGCATATAAACTGCTAGCTAAAGAAAATTGCATACAAAGTTCATTACGCTGTATGGACTTCCCGGAGGCAGTCAGAAGAAAGCAGAGGAAACACACCAGGAACCGGATCATGATGATCGGCAGTGACTGAGCCGGGCGATCGCTGACTAACGAGAACGTCCGGCTTTCGGCTGAAGTGATCGAATAATCACACTCTTAAATCATTAAAGATTACAAATGACCCCTGAAGTTGTCCATGGAAAAAAACATATAATCTTTATTGCTGGGCAAAGTTCCACCTGCACATTAACGGTTCATGAGCCAAGACGTTATATAAGGGTCCAAAAATTGTTCATATTCAGTGTAGAAACAAAACCCACCAGGATACTACAAATAAAGAAATAAATTCAAGCTCACTGAGATCAAACCCATATTTACATTATTATAAAGTCAACACACAGCAATTGACTGATCAACCAATCAATCAGTCAATGAAATATAAAATATACCATGTAATTCTTAATTTCTATTTTTTTACACAAATTGAATTCAAAGTTCTTGCTAATCTGTTGAGGGAAATA
>NC_080726.1:25905704-25943204 GCF_019097595.1 Hemibagrus wyckioides
CAGCCCTCTGCAGTCCAGCCCTCTGCATTTCATCTCAGCCACCATCATATCAGCTCTCTAAGTGGACACTGTAAACTTTTCCTCAGAACTCAAGGCTCTTTTGTTGCTTTGTTGTTCTAAAGTTGAGCCTTCAAATAGTTCCTAGTAATTTATACAGTAATAAAAGTTTAAAAAATAAAAGTTTTACAACACACACACACACACACACACACACACATTAAGTTTAATTCTTGTGAATGTGATGTACCCTTGTGTTCACAGATACCAAACAACAAATCCTGAAATTTCTCTGCACATAGATTTATTAAAGCATTAAAGCAAAGAACCTTGTTGTGTAAATATCAGTTTCTAAAGCATCAGCTTCACCTTTACTTCTACTGCTGTCTTTCAATTTCCAAGTCCAACTTCTAACTAATGTCCTTCAACCTCAACTTCAAATTTTACTGCTGAAATTTTTAACCTCAACTTCGATGTCTTTCAAAAGCTCAACAGAAATGCAATGCTTATCAAGTTCTTTAACCTAAAATATGTAGCCAAGAAATATAATTCTACAATTATAATCAATTCAGCTAATTTACAGCTAATTTTTTGATGCAGATTATTTACAGCCCAAAGGGTCATATTCTGAATTAATCCATGAATTGAACTCCTGCTTCTTTCTTTAGACAAAGCATTAATTGATGGACTAATCTGTAAGAATCTCTGCGGACAGTATTTGTGTCCATCCTAGAGGCAGGGATTATTTAGAGCATTATAGGACCCACTCATAGTATCTTATACTAACATTTGGATTAAATATAGAATATAGTTACATTCCACGGTCTGAAGCTTCAAGGTAGACCTTCTCATCGTTGCTGGAGATCAGGGCTACCACAACATTGTCATCACCAAATTTGACAATGGTGGTAGAGCTGGAAGTTTACAGACACTTCCAGGAAGAGATTGAATATCTCGGTGAACACTGGTGCTAGTTGGTCAGCGCATGCTCTCAGGACCTGACCTGAGATGCCATCTGGTCCTGCTGCCTTCCTGGCATTCCAATTTCCTAAATGGCCCTATCTCTCCTCAGAGATAATGAACATGTTTTCTGCTCCGTAACTCTCAGGCTCACAGTGAGTGTGAAAGGTGTTTAGCTCGGCTGGACAAGCATCCGCATTACCCGTTCTAGAGAATGGTGTTTTGTAGTCCATTAATATTCTCAAAGAGTTCAATGCTTTTTTCATGTTGTTATCTCTACACTGGATTATTCTAATGCCGTCTGGATGTTCCAGTGTAGCGGCATAAACAAGCTACAGTTATTCCAATCATCTTGAATACTAAACAAAACAAGAACATATGAATAAATTATTCCTCTCTTATCCACACTGCACTGGCTTCTGGTAAAATTTTGTAAAACATTGAATGGTCTCACACCACAGTTACCGAGCTAACCTTTGTTTTTTATCCACCACGCCTAGATCGATCAAAATCGATTTTGGTAAACTGGGATATTTCTATGTTGTTGCCCCACACACTCATGTGTCCACTCAGGTTTGTTGATGGTGGAGTGGCTGGCTGCTTTACGTCCCGGGAAGCCCACATGTTTGTGTCACCTCTTGGCTCTCCCTTTTAGTTATGCTGTTAAAGCTAGTCTTGCCAAAGACCCTGCTTGCACTCTGCACATAACATATTTGCATATTTACATATTTATAATCTCAATTCAATTCAATTTATTTGTCTCAAAGCAGCTTTACAAAGAATCAGAGTAAGGAGATGAAAAAATAACTAAATAACTAAAAATAAAAATACTGTAAGTTATTAAATTAAATTATTAAACTATTTTAGCCTTATTTTATTTTATCCCTAATGAGAAGCCTGTGGTGACGGTGGCAAGGAAAAACTCCCTGTGATGATATGAGGAAGAAACCTTGAGAGGAACCAGGCTCAGAAGGGAACCTCATCCTCATCTGGGTGACACTGGACAGTAAATAATGTAACTGTAACTGATTAATGTCCTTTCTACAACAGAAATCAATGACCCATGAGGAACTATTAGGTCAGTGTAGTTTCTGAGGTCATTATAGACACTAATTCTTTGCTGTTACGGGCTGACAGATGTAATGACAGATCTGTGATGGTGTGAAAGTCCACAAGTGGCTCTCTCCACAGCTGTCTCCTGGTCCACACAGATCCATCCACAGCATCAGTGGGCACCACCAAGTGACCAGACTCCGACCAGGGGTAGGGCAGTGGTCATACTGGAAACTCAGAACACTGGGAGCTCAGGAGTGGGGTGTATAGCTCAACAGAGAAAGACAGAGAGAGAAAGAGAAAGATATTATGATTAGTATGATTCTGATCATGTGATGTTTAAAGACGATGTAGATTATGTGTAAAGTGCAGGCAGGAACTCCGGCAAGACTAGCTATGACATCATAACTAAAAGGGAGAGCCAGAAGGTCACAGACATGAAGGCTTCCCGGGACATAAAGCGTCCAACCACTTCACGGTCAGTGACCTGAGTGACCATGTGAGGGTGGTAAGATGACAGCATCCAAACATCCCAGTACACCAAACACTCTATGACCATGAACCTTTCAGATCTGCTCCTTTACCTAAGAACTATATATTAAAAGCTCGACTGAACAAATGTGTCTTCAGCCTAGACTTAAACACTGAGACTGTGTCTGAATCCCCAACACTAATTGGAAGGCTGTTCCATAACTGTGGGGCTTTGAAAGAGAAAGCTCTTTATTCATATATTGAACTATTATCCAAAGCATACAATCTCTCTCTCTCTCTCTGACACCCCCCACCCCACCCCACCCCCAACCCCCTAACTACACACACACACACACACACACACACACACACACACTGCTCCTGAAATACCAGTGTTCCTGACCAATTCGGCTCTCTGGACCTGCCTGATCTATTCTAATCCCTTGCTTCTGTTTGGAGTCTGTCCACTGCTTCTAGGGATGTCCATGAAAATACATGGAGACGTCTTTCTATTGTAATTGAAATGATCAGTCTTGCCCTTCAACTTCTACTGCTGTCTTTTAACTTCAACAGCTTTCTAATAACTTTTATTTCTGTCTTTCCTTGTTGATAGGTTCTATATGCAGTTCTGTGTTTTGTTATGATAATTAGAATAGTGGAAATAAATGACAGGTATTTCCATTTTCCATGAGTTATTGTTCTATTAAATATGCTGAAGAGGAGAACATTTCAACATAAAGCACACATCCCATTTACAATGAAAAGGCTGTTTCCTAATAACATTAACACATTTCTAATTAGAGACATTCCTGAACATTGTGGTGATAAAACTGATTGTTGTGTAAATTCTCAGTACTGTGTATAGTTCGTGGAAGCGGACAAGTGGACGTCTTTGGATTTCCACATCATTTTTAATCTGCATTACTTAATCATTAAAACATTGTTTTAATTCAACTCTACAACGTTATTCATTTATTCTTTATTCATTAATTCCCATATAAAATGTTGTGCTCATCTTTGAATGCTTTATTACCCATGTTTTAAATGGAGTGTTAAGTTCACATCACATATGGTGAACATATTATATGGTAGTGATCACTTTCTTCCTATTCTAAATTTAGATTTATAATTCTTTATTTAAATAAAATCTTTTAAATTACTGGACATATTCTGTGTCTTATACATTATATATTTCTTTTTTCTATTTTTAAATTTATCCTTTTGTTTTTTGTCACTGCTGTTATTTATATGGTTTCGCTATTTTATATAGATTTACCACCAACAAAGATTAAGCTATAATTAAATCAGTGTTTATTTTTGGTTTAAATCAATGTTTATCTTTTAATACAGATGAACTTAAACTTGCTTTGGAATAAACCTTGTTTTGAAAAAAAAAACAAAAAAAAAACAATTAATCATCATAATTCTGTTTTATTTCTTCAGTAAACTTGGATAAACTTGAATTCTTTAAATTTGGATTGAATTTTCATTTTCAAAGATAAAACGTAATCTGAGATTTCTCAATTTCTAAAGCGGCATATTGTCAGCTAATAAATTGAAAGTTACACCTGTTTAAAACATTAAATTCTTTCAATTGCCCACAAAATTCAATCATCTGTGTAGAATTGTTGCTGTTTACATGTTTAGTCTCCATCACAGGAGACGATCAGAATTAACCGAGTGGTAAAACACAACTAAAATAAAACTTAACAAATCACTGATTAGTTTTATTAACTCTGGTTAATTTCATTTCTCAAAATGGCTGATGTTGTAGTAAGAAAACTTAGGCTGCATTAATTGTTTAAGATAATGGAAAACTGAATAAAATGGTTGAATCTCGTGTAATATAAAATTCCTATAGTGATATATTACCTTAAATCATGTAATGTTTTTGCTGAGTGAACAGAGACATGACAAAGGTGAAAGAGTGAACGAGAGAGAAACTTTGTTTAGGCTACACACTTGGTTCACTGGTGTTTTCTTGGAGAAAAACTAAAATTAGACGTGAAATTTGTAGAAAAGCAGAAGCGGTGATCCTCCTCTGAGGTCCAGTCCCGCCTCGGTCAACCTCTATATCGATTCTGAGGTATATAAATATAAAAACCATCACTACATTTAAGCTCTTTGTGTTACGCTGTTTGAGAGTATTAAACTTTGAGTTTGTGTATTTATAATTTATGGCTTCTGTGGAAACTGAAGAAAAGACAGCACTTCAGTCTGAAAAGCAGCAGGTGAGTAAGAGAGAAAAAGACATGCACAATAACAGTACATCCAATACTTTTGCATTATACTTTTAGATAAAACAGATTGTGTAGATAGGAGTTCTATGTAGAACTTTTAAGAGTTTCTAATGAGCTTTTTGGGATTCCGCATTTATTGTCTTTACCCATCATGGGTTATAAATAAAGGAACTGTCATGTTAGTAAATAAATATTAATTTACTTGATAAAATAAAAAATGAAATTATTAAACATTTCAAAACATCATATTTAGTAAAATAATGTTTTAGTTTTGTATTTTTTATATTTCTAGTTATTATTGATTTATACTTCAGGATTCCCGTTCCTCAATCTAATAGAGAAATTATTTTATTAATCGCCTGGCCTATAGACAATGACAAAAAAGTCTTTTCTTATCAGAAAAGGTTTTAGAAAGCTAAGATTAAGCAGTGAATTTTTAAAGAACCCTTTTGTTTAGAATCATGTTAGAATCACGGTTCTCAATGGACAATTCCACATTATTAAGAATGATTTAAATGTATGGAAGAAATGATATGAACTGGTTAAGATATTAACTATTGCCATGATTGGACATTGTATTGATATGTTTGGCAAAAGACTGATGGATTTCAGAATAGTGTGTGTGTGTGTGTGTGTGTTTACTGGACCAGCTGATGTTCTTCTTAAACCAGTTCTGTGAAGTGTTATTGGTGCTGCCGACCAGTGGAGCAAAAACATTCACTGACACTTCCTGTACACAGAATTTTCCAGAAGTGTCACAGCACGAAATTCTCTTTACAATTAGTGTGTGTGTCTGGAGAGAATGTTACAATGATTTTATTGGTAGGCAATATTGTGATGTTGCAGGACAACATTAATAATAAAATAACCTTAAGTGGATATCACACATAGTGTAGTAATACTGTAATAGATAGCTAGCGAGTGACAGACTACAGTCCTTCCTTCCTTCAGATGTTCTCCATACAGCAGATGTGTGTTTCCTAAAGAGTGTTTCTTATCATTAACCAGGGTTGCCAGGTTTCAATCCACCCAAAAGACCACGAACAACCCAAATGATTTAGGATGCATTTTTCTCAGCTTTTGCATTGGAAACAAAGTTCCCTGAAATAAAATAGAATAGAAAATATTTTGAACTAAATATCCTGCCCAATTTGGCATAAATACAGCAACCCTGGAAACAGTTTCCTTAACGAGAACTTTTAGAACATTTGCTCAGCATCACTACACTACACTGTTTACAAACCATGACCCTCTGAGATATTTGCCATGCGCACGGAATCAACACACACCACACACTACACACAATACACTCCGGTTTATACAGAACTCTCACTACACTCCGGTTTATACAGAACTCTCAATACACTCCGGTTTATACAGAACTCTCACTACACTCCGGTTTATACAGAACTCTCACTACACTCCAGTTTATACAGAACTCTCACTCCGGTTTATACAGAACTCTCACTACACTCCGGTTTATACAGAACTCTCACTACACTCCGGTTTATACAGAACTCTCACTCCAGTTTATACGGAACTCTCACTACACTCCAGTTTATACAGAACTCTCACTCCAGTTTATACAGAACTCTCACTACACTCCGGTTTATACAGAACTCTCACTCCAGTTTATACGGAACTCTCACTACACTCCAGTTTATACAGAACTCTCAATACACTCCGGTTTATACAGAACTCTCACTACACTCCGGTTTATACAGAACTCTCACTACACTCCGGTTTATACAGAACTCTCACTCCAGTTTATACGGAACTCTCACTACACTCCAGTTTATACAGAACTCTCACTACACTCCAGTTTATACAGAACTCTCACTACACTCCAGTTTATACAGAACTCTCACTACACTCCGGTTTATACAGAACTCTCACTACACTCCAGTTTATACAGAACTCTCACTACACTCCGGTTTATACAGAACTCTCACTACACTCCGGTTTATACAGAACTCTCACTACACTCCAGTTTATACAGAACTCTCACTACACTCCAGTTTATACAGAACTCTCACTCCGGTTTATACAGAACTCTCACTACACTCCGGTTTATACAGAACTCTCACTACACTCCGGTTTATACAGAACTCTCACTACACTCCGGTTTATACAGAACTCTCACTACACTCCAGTTTATACAGAACTCTCACTCCGGTTTATACAGAACTCTCACTACACTCCAGTTTATACAGAACTCTCACTACACTCCAGTTTATACAGAACTCTCACTCCGGTTTATACAGAACTCTCACTACACTCCGGTTTATACAGAACTCTCACTACACTCCAGTTTATACAGAACTCTCACTACACTCCGGTTTATACAGAACTCTCACTACACTCCGGTTTATACAGAACTCTCACTCCGGTTTATACAGAACTCTCACTACACTCCAGTTTATACGGAACTCTCACTCCAGTTTATACAGAACTCTCACTACACTCCGGTTTATACAGAACTCTCACTACACTCCAGTTTATACAGAACTCTCACTACACTCCGGTTTATACAGAACTCTCACTCCAGTTTATACAGAACTCTCACTACACTCCGGTTTATACAGAACTCTCACTACACTCCAGTTTATACAGAACTCTCACTACACTCCGGTTTATACAGAACTCTCACTACACTCCGGTTTATACAGAACTCTCACTACACTCCAGTTTATACAGAACTCTCACTACACTCCAGTTTATACAGAACTCTCACTACACTCCGGTTTATACAGAACTCTCACTACACTCCAGTTTATACAGAACTCTCACTCCAGTTTATACAGAACTCTCACTCCAGTTTATACGGAACTCTCACTACACTCCGGTTTATACAGAACTCTCACTACACTCCGGTTTATACAGAACTCTCACTACACTGATATTTGCACAGGACTCATAAACACGCAGTTTTTGCACATCGACAGGTCTGTAACCTTAAACACTTGTCTTGCACATTACTTGTTTTTCATCCAATTCTCCATATTTATTCCTAAATCTCTGTATTTAGTATTTTTCTGATATATTTTCTTATATTGTTATATTATACTATATTTTGTAATATTTTATATTTTGTTGTTTGATATATTTTTGTACCCTAATTTGGGTATTTTAGTATTTTTGTTAAATTCCTTCCTATTTTATCTATTACCTGTGTTTGTGGATACTGCTGGAAACTGTGAATATCCCTTTGGGATGAATAAAGTATGTATGTATGTATGTATGTATGTATGTATGTATGTATGTATGTATGTATGTATCTATGTATCTATCTATCTATCTATCTATCTATCTATCTATCTATCTATCTATCTATCTATCTATCTATCTATCATAAAAATATAGTTATTTTGTATTTACATGTCAAATGAACAGTTATCCTTTAAAATATCACAAAATGTGCCCAAGTTGTTGCTCTTTCTTTAAAACATACTTAAACATTTTGAAACAATTGTAGACAAATTATGATTTCTTACCAATATATTTAAAGCATTTTAATTGAAACATGCAGTCCACTGTGTCTTATTGTACTTATTAGCTCTTTATTCCGAAAGCCTGTTGAATGATTTTGTGCAGGTCTGAAAAGTGCAGGAAAGTGTGGAATTTAAAGGAAATATATGAGTCAAGATTTGTTCTTTGATCTCTGTTCTTTGTAGATGCTGATTTGTACAAGTGTAATCTTCATAATACAGGATAATTTTCTTTTGGAACTAGCAAGAAAAGTGAATTTGAATAACTAAAATTTAAAAATGTGAAACAGTAAAATTGTCAAACGCAGAGGAACTGAAATACCAGGTGACGTTTTATGCAAATTATGTGTGTGTGTGTGTGTGTGTGAATTTAACCTTGCTGGACAGATGTACGGCTGTACAGATGAACTAGAAGACAGGATCAGATTCAGGCATCGTCTCATGGAGCAAAGACAAACTGAGGAGTCCAACAAAAAGGTCACAGGTGAGTATATCCCTGTGCTCTAAAGGGAAATTAAACACTCTGGCATGTTATGTTATTAGAAAATAATCAGCTTCAGGGTAGTAACTAACTCTGCTTTGTCACATCAACCTCTCAATCAGGATGTCAATTAAGGTAGGAGAAACGTCTTGTGAAATTATTTACGATTCTTCAGCTACAGCCATTAGTAGCATAGTAAATAGTAAAAGTTAAAACTGTGTTTGCAATAGAGTTAAGGTAAAATTTGGACATACAAGTTATTATAGAAGAATGTGTGTATCACATGCACCATTCTTTTCTGTTCATATTTTATTTTATTTGAGAGGTTTTTTTGTTTTGTTTGGTAATTCTGACAGTGTGTGTGCAGGGAATTCGCAGTGGAAGACGTTCCTAATTTGGCATATTGGTGAAGAATGGATCATCCTCATCCTGTTAGGAGTTATCACAGGCTTTTTCAGCTGGGCCATGGACTACGGCATCGACTTCGGCCTGCACTGTGAGTGTGTGTGTGTGTGTGTGTGTGTGTTTATAAATTCTCTTGTTGTGATGTACAGGATCAACACAGCAGCAGTCCTTACAACTGTAAACAAAATCAGTGAACAAAAAACGTCCCCTCCAGTCATGTCTGTTTTGTTCACACTAACATGGATGCATCTGAAAAAAGTTTTGTATTCATATTGTCATTTGTTAAACCGTTTGATGATACTTGGATTTAAGATTCAGTAATACACCAGTTATAATCATGCAATGCTGAATGAACTAATGACAAATTATTATATAATTATTGTGGTTTACAAATTAATTTCATATAAAAAAGTAAATTCAATAAATACAAATTCATCCAAACGCTAACTTGCATCTAGGTTCTTACTGTATGTAAGTCTGTGTGTGTGTGTGTGTGTGTGTGTGTGTGTGTTTCTCCATCTAGCTACAAGGAAGCTGTATGAGATGGCACACTTTAACGTATTCCTGCAGTATCTGGCCTGGATTTTTATCCCCATACTGCTGATCTGCTTCGCTGCAGTATTTACTTTCTTAGTAGGACCACAAGCCGCAGGTAAAGGAGAGCACACACACACACACACACACACACACACACACAGACAGACTTTATAAGAGTTAATAAAGGAACATCACTGAACATCATCACAGAACATCATTTACTCATCATAAGTGGTGGAAACAGGTTTTCATAGGTTGTCATGGTAACATCCATATAATAGCAGCCATTTGATATGACAATTATTGCCTAGGTGTAAATTAATTTATTAAAAAATCATTTACTTTTGGTCTTTTCATTGTTTCTTTTTTTGGTTGTTTGGTCTTTTTTGGATTTTATGTAGGTGTAGTGTCTGCATTTGTGGTTTTTGGATGTATGGTTAGACGGTGTGTCGTACATCAATGTCTTTTGCAGGATCCGGGATCCCAGAGATGAAGACAATTGTAAAAGGAGTGATGGTTAAAGATCACCTGAGCCTCAACACACTGCTGGCCAAACTGGTGGGTCTGACCTGTGCCCTGGGCAGCGGCATGCCTCTAGGAAAAGAGGTACACACACACACAATACTACTGCATGTAGTATACTACATAAACAAACAATAACTTATAGACATTATAATGATTTATGTAGAATGGTTATTACAAGACTTATTATAATGAAATATTATTTTACAGCTTTGTTTTAATATTTATACATCCAGTGTTGGCTGGTGTGGCTGTAGGATTATAGAGACAGAACCTTGAAGCATGATAGGAATAGCAAACTTGCCCTCTTGTGTGAATATGTGGAAGCTAAAACATTTTTCTTCCCCAAATTCTCACACATATTGTCCCAAGACATAAAGAGCAGCACACGTTTGACTTTCCTATCACACAGCAAAGCTTAGTCCTAATTTTCAGTGATACTAGACAAGACAGTGTAGCTGTAGTAGAATTGAGTGTAGCTGTAATAGAATTGAGTGTAGCTGTAGTAGAATTGAGTGTAGCTGTAGTAGAATTGAGTGTAGCTGTAGTAGAATTGAGTGTAGCTGTAATAGAATTGAGTGTAGCTGTAGTAGAATCGAGTGTAGCTGTAGTAGAATTGAGTGTAGCTGTAGTAGAATCGAGTGTAGCTGTAGTAGAATCGAGTGTAGCTGTAATAGAATTGAGTGTAGCTGTAATAGAATCGAGTGTAGCTGTAGTAGAATCGAGTGTAGCTGTAGTAGAATCGAGTGTAGCTGTAATAGAATTGAGTGTAGCTGTAGTAGAATTGAGTGTAGCTGTAGTAGAATCGAGTGTAGCTGTAGTAGAATCGAGTGTAGCTGTAATAGAATCGAGTGTAGCTGTAGTAGAATCGAGTGTAGCTGTAGTAGAATCGAGTGTAGCTGTAATAGAATTGAGTGTAGCTGTAGTGGAATTGAGTGTAGCTGTAGTGGAATTGAGTGTAGCTGTAATAGAATTGAGTGTAGCTGTAGCAGAATTGAGTGTAGCTGTAATAGAATTGAGTGTAGCTGTAGTAGAATTGAGTGTAGCTGTAGTAGAATTGAGTGTAGCTGTAGTAGAATTGAGTGTAGCTGTAATAGAATTGAGTGTAGCTGTAGTAGAATTGAGTGTAGCTGTAGTAGAATTGAGTGTAGCTGTAGTAGAATTGAGTGTAGCTGTAGTAGAATTGAGTGTAGCTGTAGTAGAATTGAGTGTAGCTGTAATAGAATTGAGTGTATCTGTAGTAGAATTGAGTGTAGCTGTAGTAGAATTGAGTGTAGCTGTAGTAGAATTGAGTGTAGCTGTAATAGAATTGAGTGTAGCTGTAGTAGAATTGAGTGTAGCTGTAATAGAATTGAGTGTAGCTGTAATAGAATTGAGTGTAGCTGTAATAGAATTGAGTGTAGCTGTAGTAGAATTGAGTGTAGCTGTAGTAGAATTGAGTGTAGCTGTAATAGAATTGAGTGTAGCTGTAATAGAATTGAGTGTAGCTGTAGTAGAATTGAGTGTAGCTGTAGTAGAATTGAGTGTAGCTGTAGTAGAATTGAGTGTAGCTGTAGTAGAATTGAGTGTAGCTGTAATAGAATTGAGTGTAGCTGTAGTAGAATTGAGTGTAGCTGTAATAGAATTGAGTGTAGCTGTAGCAGAATTGAGTGTAGCTGTAGTAGAATCGAGTGTAGCTGTAGTAGAATCGAGTGTAGCTGTAATAGAATCGAGTGTAGCTGTAGTAGAATTGAGTGTAGCTGTAGTAGAATTGAGTGTAGCTGTAGTAGAATTGAGTGTAGCTGTAATAGAATTGAGTGTAGCTGTAATAGAATTGAGTGTAGCTGTAGTGGAATTGAGTGTAGCTGTAATAGAATTGAGTGTAGCTGTAGCAGAATTGAGTGTAGCTGTAGCAGAATTGAGTGTAGCTGTAATAGAATTGAGTGTAGCTGTAGTAGAATTGAGTGTAGCTGTAGTAGAATTGAGTGTAGCTGTAGTAGAATTGAGTGTAGCTGTAGTAGAATTGAGTGTAGCTGTAATAGAATTGAGTGTAGCTGTAGTAGAATTGAGTGTAGCTGTAGTAGAATTGAGTGTAGCTGTAATAGAATTGAGTGTAGCTGTAGTAGAATTGAGTGTAGCTGTAGTAGAATTGAGTGTAGCTGTAGTAGAATTGAGTGTAGCTGTAATAGAATTGAGTGTATCTGTAGTAGAATTGAGTGTAGCTGTAGTAGAATTGAGTGTAGCTGTAGTAGAATTGAGTGTAGCTGTAATAGAATTGAGTGTAGCTGTAGTAGAATTGAGTGTAGCTGTAATAGAATTGAGTGTAGCTGTAATAGAATTGAGTGTAACTGTAGTAGAATTGAGTGTAGCTGTAGTAGAATTGAGTGTAGCTGTAATAGAATTGAGTGTAGCTGTAATAGAATTGAGTGTAGCTGTAGTAGAATTGAGTGTAGCTGTAGTAGAATTGAGTGTAGCTGTAGTAGAATTGAGTGTAGCTGTAATAGAATTGAGTGTAGCTGTAGTAGAATTGAGTGTAGCTGTAATAGAATTGAGTGTAGCTGTAGCAGAATTGAGTGTAGCTGTAGCAGAATTGAGTGTAGCTGTAATAGAATTGAGTGTAGCTGTAGTAGAATTGAGTGTAGCTGTAATAGAATTGAGTGTAGCTGTAGCAGAATTGAGTGTAGCTGTAGCAGAATTGAGTGTAGCTGTAGTAGAATTGAGTGTAGCTGTAATAGAATTGAGTGTAGCTGTAGTAGAATTGAGTGTAGCTGTAGTAGAATTGAGTGTAGCTGTAGTAGAATTGAGTGTAGCTGTAATAGAATTGAGTGTAGCTGTAGTAGAATTGAGTGTAGCTGTAGTAGAATTGAGTGTAGCTGTAGTAGAATTGAGTGTAGCTGTAGTAGAATTGAGTGTAGCTGTAGTAGAATTGAGTGTAGCTGTAGTAGAATTGAGTGTAGCTGTAATAGAATTGAGTGTATCTGTAGTAGAATTGAGTGTAGCTGTAGTAGAATTGAGTGTAGCTGTAGTAGAATTGAGTGTAGCTGTAATAGAATTGAGTGTAGCTGTAGTAGAATTGAGTGTAGCTGTAATAGAATTGAGTGTAGCTGTAATAGAATTGAGTGTAGCTGTAGTAGAATTGAGTGTAGCTGTAATAGAATTGAGTGTAGCTGTAATAGAATTGAGTGTAGCTGTAGTAGAATTGAGTGTAGCTGTAGTAGAATTGAGTGTAGCTGTAGTAGAATTGAGTGTAGCTGTAGTAGAATTGAGTGTAGCTGTAATAGAATTGAGTGTAGCTGTAGTAGAATTGAGTGTAGCTGTAATAGAATTGAGTGTAGCTGTAGCAGAATTGAGTGTAGCTGTAGTAGAATCGAGTGTAGCTGTAGTAGAATCGAGTGTAGCTGTAGTAGAATCGAGTGTAGCTGTAGTAGAATTGAGTGTAGCTGTAGTAGAATTGAGTGTAGCTGTAGTAGAATTGAGTGTAGCTGTAATAGAATTGAGTGTAGCTGTAATAGAATTGAGTGTAGCTGTAGTGGAATTGAGTGTAGCTGTAATAGAATTGAGTGTAGCTGTAGCAGAATTGAGTGTAGCTGTAGCAGAATTGAGTGTAGCTGTAATAGAATTGAGTGTAGCTGTAGTAGAATTGAGTGTAGCTGTAGTAGAATTGAGTGTAGCTGTAGTAGAATTGAGTGTAGCTGTAGTAGAATTGAGTGTAGCTGTAATAGAATTGAGTGTAGCTGTAGTAGAATTGAGTGTAGCTGTAGTAGAATTGAGTGTAGCTGTAATAGAATTGAGTGTAGCTGTAGTAGAATTGAGTGTAGCTGTAGTAGAATTGAGTGTAGCTGTAGTAGAATTGAGTGTAGCTGTAATAGAATTGAGTGTATCTGTAGTAGAATTGAGTGTAGCTGTAGTAGAATTGAGTGTAGCTGTAGTAGAATTGAGTGTAGCTGTAATAGAATTGAGTGTAGCTGTAGTAGAATTGAGTGTAGCTGTAATAGAATTGAGTGTAGCTGTAATAGAATTGAGTGTAACTGTAGTAGAATTGAGTGTAGCTGTAGTAGAATTGAGTGTAGCTGTAATAGAATTGAGTGTAGCTGTAATAGAATTGAGTGTAGCTGTAGTAGAATTGAGTGTAGCTGTAGTAGAATTGAGTGTAGCTGTAGTAGAATTGAGTGTAGCTGTAGTAGAATTGAGTGTAGCTGTAATAGAATTGAGTGTATCTGTAGTAGAATTGAGTGTAGCTGTAGTAGAATTGAGTGTAGCTGTAGTAGAATTGAGTGTAGCTGTAATAGAATTGAGTGTAGCTGTAGTAGAATTGAGTGTAGCTGTAATAGAATTGAGTGTAGCTGTAGTAGAATTGAGTGTAGCTGTAATAGAATTGAGTGTAGCTGTAATAGAATTGAGTGTAGCTGTAGTAGAATTGAGTGTAGCTGTAGTAGAATTGAGTGTAGCTGTAGTAGAATTGAGTGTAGCTGTAGTAGAATTGAGTGTAGCTGTAATAGAATTGAGTGTAGCTGTAGTAGAATTGAGTGTAGCTGTAATAGAATTGAGTGTAGCTGTAGCAGAATTGAGTGTAGCTGTAGTAGAATCGAGTGTAGCTGTAGTAGAATCGAGTGTAGCTGTAATAGAATCGAGTGTAGCTGTAGTAGAATTGAGTGTAGCTGTAGTAGAATTGAGTGTAGCTGTAGTAGAATTGAGTGTAGCTGTAATAGAATTGAGTGTAGCTGTAATAGAATTGAGTGTAGCTGTAGTGGAATTGAGTGTAGCTGTAATAGAATTGAGTGTAGCTGTAGCAGAATTGAGTGTAGCTGTAGCAGAATTGAGTGTAGCTGTAATAGAATTGAGTGTAGCTGTAGTAGAATTGAGTGTAGCTGTAGTAGAATTGAGTGTAGCTGTAGTAGAATTGAGTGTAGCTGTAGTAGAATTGAGTGTAGCTGTAATAGAATTGAGTGTAGCTGTAGTAGAATTGAGTGTAGCTGTAGTAGAATTGAGTGTAGCTGTAATAGAATTGAGTGTAGCTGTAGTAGAATTGAGTGTAGCTGTAGTAGAATTGAGTGTAGCTGTAGTAGAATTGAGTGTAGCTGTAATAGAATTGAGTGTATCTGTAGTAGAATTGAGTGTAGCTGTAGTAGAATTGAGTGTAGCTGTAGTAGAATTGAGTGTAGCTGTAATAGAATTGAGTGTAGCTGTAGTAGAATTGAGTGTAGCTGTAATAGAATTGAGTGTAGCTGTAATAGAATTGAGTGTAACTGTAGTAGAATTGAGTGTAGCTGTAGTAGAATTGAGTGTAGCTGTAATAGAATTGAGTGTAGCTGTAATAGAATTGAGTGTAGCTGTAGTAGAATTGAGTGTAGCTGTAGTAGAATTGAGTGTAGCTGTAGTAGAATTGAGTGTAGCTGTAATAGAATTGAGTGTAGCTGTAGTAGAATTGAGTGTAGCTGTAATAGAATTGAGTGTAGCTGTAGCAGAATTGAGTGTAGCTGTAGTAGAATTGAGTGTAGCTGTAATAGAATTGAGTGTAGCTGTAGTAGAATTGAGTGTAGCTGTAATAGAATTGAGTGTAGCTGTAGCAGAATTGAGTGTAGCTGTAGCAGAATTGAGTGTAGCTGTAGTAGAATTGAGTGTAGCTGTATCTGTGTGTGTAGTTGTTGTGTTATTGTGTATTATTGTCATCTTAAATCTTTGTTTAATTTTTTTTCTAGAGTCCTTTTGTGCATATAGGAAGCATCTGTGCAGCACAGCTCCACCGGTTAAGGGCATACGTTGGAGGCATTAAAGCGGTAAACTATCTGAAAATAATAAAATTAATTAAACACACGCACAATAGAACAAACGTTACATTTAATTTACAATATAAGTTTACAATGTAACTTTTATACAAAAATAGCTCAGAAATGTTCATTAAAATCTTAATTATTCAATTTTAAATAGTTTTAATTAAATAATACAATAATTTATTATTATTATTATTATTATTATTATTATTATTATTATTATTCAGTATTGTTTATATTAGATGATTGTGTGTGTGTGTGTAATTCAGAGCGAGTCTGATGGCATCGAGCTGCTGATTAGTGGAGCTGGTGTTGGAATTGCCTCCTGCTTTGGCTCACCTATCGGAGGTAGGAACAAACTTGTGTGTGTGTGTGTGTGTGTGTGTGTGTGTGTGTGTTGTATGTATCATTTTAAGTTAGAGATGTAAGTAAATGATTCTAGCTGAATTTCTTTTTGTTTTTGAATACATTGTAGGTATCCTGTACAGTATAGAAGTGGCTACGTCATTCTTCATGGTCCGGTGTTACTGGAAATGTTATGTTGCTGCTGCCATTAGTGCCTTCATCTTCAGAATCCTGCCTGTGTGGATTGGAAGAAATGGTGTGTGTGTGTGTTATATAATTACATTACTTCTGAAACTCCTCTCACTAATTTTAATAATAATAATAATAATAATAATAATAATACAACTAAATTTATTTTTTATAATATTACAACTGCTACTATTAATAATCATCATCATTTTCATATGATACTTTTTGGTTCTTTACAGAATATGTTATTCCTCTGTTTAACACTGATTTCCGTCTGGAATTTCCTTATGAACTCCAAGAGTTTCTGTCCTTCACCGTCCTTGGGTGAGTGTATGTGTGGTATCATGTTATAACAAAGTTAACAAAAAAAAAGACAAATAATATTACGATCCAAGACATAATAAGTCAAGTGAAATTAAGAAAAATCCAATATAATATTGATAATAATAATAATAATAATAATAATAATAATAATAATAATAATAATAATAATAATAATAATAATATCCAGTGCACCTGATTTTTTTTAAATGTCACTTAATTTTTACATACAGAAATTAATTTTGTGGCTTATTGTAAGAATAAAATCAACAATCAATAAAGCAATGGTATATTTGCTGACATAATATTTACATTAACATTGTATATTCAAAACTAAACACTATTAGATGTGTGTATGTGTTTTAGTAAATGTTACCAGTCAAACAGCGTGACTAGTTATTTAGTTATTTTGATATAAATATTTCTCTCTCTGTATTTGTTTTCAGGATTCTGAGTGGGCTTTTTGGAGCATTTTTTGTCTTCATAAACGGCATAATGGTGCGTTTCATCAGGAGCCCTCACCGCATTAGCAGGTTCCTCGCCAAGACGTGAGTGGTTCTGCAGAATTCCACATCCACATATTCGCCCAACAGGAAAATGAACAAGAAAGCTTAGTGATATGGTGAAAGGATTTTTCTAGAATAAAATATTTCATTGTTTCTTTAGGGAGATCAAGATGTATAGAGAAGGGCACTTAGTTTTTTCCATCATACTCCAAAGTTCAGATTCGGTATTCGACAGCTGCATACAATTATACAGCAGTGACAAGTAACTACACTATAGCAAAACACAATCATTCAGGCTAGCTATTAATTATAAGGACCTACATTTTTTGCCCTTTCTAATACAGAGCCTGAATCTGGTGAAGAGGTTCTCCTCCTGAGGTTTACATTCACCTCTGGTTCCTTCAGCCCCTTCTCATGGATCATCTAACAAACTTTACTTTAGCTACTACACTATGACAAGGGTTACAATGTGTTAATAGTTACTGTGCTGTAAAAGTATGGTGTGTGTGTGTGTGTGTGTGTTTGTAGCCGTGTGCTGTATCCTGTTATTGTCACACTGGTCATCTCCACATTGACCTTTCCTCCTGGATTTGGACAGTTCATGGCAGGCGAGGTAACTAATACCACACCCAAATCAACTAGAATTCATTTGTTAGTGACACTATCCACAATTCCTTTAATCCAAACATCATACAACATCACTTCCTGCTTGCCTCTCCTCACTTCCTATACAGCTCACTCAGAGGGAAACTCTACTTGCACTTTTTGACAACCACACCTGGTCCAAACATTTTGAAGGCGACCATTTTGATCACTCGGATCATTCCGTGGCATGGAAGCATCCACGAGTCAACGTCTTCGGCACTCTCACCATCTCCTTCATTACGAAGGTCAGGATGAAAATGAAAAATGGGTTTACAATTGCTTTTTAAATCACAGAGAAACCAGCTTGAAGGTTAAAGTCTGATATTTGTGTACAGTTCTTCATGTCAGCAGTGGCCATCTCCATGCCTGTCCCCTGTGGAGCTTTTGTACCTGCCTTTGTCATTGGTGAGTGGGCTTAGAACATGTAGATATAGCCGTTAGTCCATGTAGGAAAATCAAGTAGGCCGACCAATAGTTCTCTAACTGCATCAGTCATTGTGATAAACCGGTTAGGGAGTGCTAAAAAGAAATAGCTAATGCTTTAATGAAGAAATAAATGTGAGACGTAGATGTGTGCGTTTGTGTGTGAAATCAGGTGCAGGTCTCGGCCGATTAGTTGGTGAAGTGGCGGCTGTTGTTTTACCTGAAGGAGTTCATGCAAATGGCACGGTTTACTCTGTAATACCTGGAAGCTACGCTGTGGCAGGTAGCACACTGAAATAAAACCCATACATGATTAGAAGTTTCTTGAGTTTCCTGACTTGCAGCATCATATACTTTGTCTTGTTCCTGAACAGGAGCAGCAGCAATGTCTGGTGCAGCCACTCATACCATCTCCACAGCCATGATTGTGTTCGAGTTGACCGGCCAGATCAACTTCCTTTTCCCAATAATATTTTGTGTTATAGTGGCTAATATTGTAGCCCAAAGTCTGCAGCCGTCACTGTATGATTCGCTCATACACATCCGGAAACTTCCGTATCCTGTGGAGATCAGCTGGGACCACAAGGAGTGAGTGTTCATCTTCATCTATTATCTTTCTAAATCTGAGGAACCACTTACTTGTTTTTCAGAATGGCCAGTTTATTAGTTACGTCAGTGTAGCCACAGTGATACAAGAACAAAGAGCCACAATTATTAATCATTTACTGAAGTAGTGTGCAGTTGAAGGCAAAGTGTATAGGAATGAAAAGGAAAAAAGTTGATGTCCACTAAGTTAGCCTCTGTCAGGTTCTAGTTTTTAGATAGCATAGCTATCTATGCAAACATTGCTGTTTGTCTCTGTTTAGAGAGTCTAACATTCGTGTGGAGGACATCATGGTGAATGACGTGAAATACATCACACTTGCCTCCACTTACAGAGATGTGCAGGACCTCCTGCTCACGAAAATAAGGACCCTCCCCTTAGTAAAGTGTGAAGGTACCACCACCATCCATCCGCCCCAAATGCTTACCTAACATACCTCCTGCAATCACCATTTATAGACAGTGATTTCTTGGCGGTTCTCCAATTCTGGCTCTTTCCCTTCCCCAGAGTCAAAGATATTGCTGGGTTCTATTGAGCGTGCCCAGCTACAGGCACTGCTGTCCAATCAGCTCAGTCGAATGCGGAGACTCAAATACCTCCACCGGCAAGGGCAGAACGAGAACGATGCCCACGAGGTAAGAAGTGCAGCAAAGAAGGAGGAATTTAACATGAACGCAAAGTGTATTCACCTTTGGTGTGCAATTGCACCAGGGTATGTTTTCAACTAGACCTGTATGCCTGCTGAATTTGTCTAATTATAGTAATTCAATGGTACTGGACTAGAAAAATCTTTACATTTGCACTTTAGGATGTTCAGTTACCTAGACATACTACTGAAAATCCATTAAAAGGCTTCCAACACCTAAGGAAGTATGTAGCAATAATCACTTATGGTATTTGGCATACATTTTTACCTCATTTTATACAGCTCCATAAGTGAGGGTTAAGGGCCTTGCTCAAGGGGCCCTGCAGTGGCAGCTTGGTGGACCCTAGGATTCAAACTCATAACCTTCCAATCAGACATCTAACAGCTTAACCACTAATCTACCATATCCCCACATGATCAGTTGGTATATTGTTGTATGAAGGCTTGAAAGCCTGTATGAATTTTTGTTTTCCATTCTGTACTACCCCCACAAACAACCTGCTCATGTTCTGAAAAAAAAAACTGCAAATGTGTTTTTATTGCTTTAAAGAGCAATAATCTGTCTTGAACATCTTCACAGATGTATTTTGCCTTTACATTAGCAACAAGCAGTGTTGTCTGAGACGGAGATAAAGAACCTGAGACCTAAAACACTTGAAAATAGCAGACTTGCTGGATAAAGTGGCACCTATTCACCCAGTGAGAGGGGTTTTTGTTATAACATCGCTCCACATCTTTATCTGAAAATCATCTAGGAACTAAACAAAAAGAAAAAGTGCAGAATTAAAAAAAAAAAAAGATGCAAGGGCACAGATTTGACTCCTAACATTTTGTAACTGTGAATGTCTTTCAGACTAAAGCCGGAACATCCAAGTCGTTTTCTTCTAAACCACTGATAATAGAGAGAGGTACAACACATGAAAGTGTGTCACACATCAGGCAACCACAAACCACCCTATTATTATTATTAGTACCTCTACTGTACAATCATAGTACATCAGTGGTACAAATTTGTTAAATTTGCTACTTCTTTCACATATTGACACAAACAAGTACTACTGGCAATTGCTCAAGGTAGAGCATGATTGCTCTGGTGGATCTCCAGACCAAACCATGGAGGCAGATCCGGGATCCACGGCATCTACTGAAAGGGGAACATCAAAGCATAGCCGAGGTTGGCTGGTGACTGGGGCTTTTTGGTGGCAGGTTTCTCTTCTGAACTTTGCTTGGCATCTCATTGTGCTTCCCATCTTTGATGCAGAGGTTGTCCTGCGTACCCTCCAATTTTGGAGTACTGTTTAAGTGAAAAACTTTAAAATGAGGTTCCAACCTGAAGCACATTTGGTTTACTGTAAAGAGAGTAGTGCCCAAAGAGCTCCTGGAGCTCTTTACTAAAAAAGGTGTATAACTTGTTTGGGAGACCTTCAGGGAGAAAGGCTGACAGTAAATCACTCCAGAAAGAAACTAAAATGGTCCTGAAAATCAGCATTTCATTACAACTGATGCTCAGGAGAACCTTGTAGTAAGGGATCTTGACAATGTTCCTTTTTTTTAAAATAATATATTCTCTTTCTTGACCCTATCCTTTTCATTCCAAGCCCATCCAAGTGGGTGATGGTACTGATTACCATGCAGCTGGTGCAGATTCTTGAGCAAGCCGTGCTTCAGGATCAGAAATGTTACATCAATCTACCACCAAGCCATGTAATTACCATCTCTTTACCAACTCTAATGTCTTGCTCAGGTTACCAAGGTTCAGATATTACCATTAAGAGCCTCTTGTGTGGCCATTCTAGTGTGGACATAGAGGTAAGAGCACTGTCATGTTCAGCTTTATTCTCTTTTATCCAAACACAAATTTCCTTTTTCTGATTGATTTCTAAACGGTTTATAACAAATTCAATTAAAAAACCCCACCAATGGTTTCTTTCCATCTAGGAGGAAAATACAGAAATAGAAGATACAATGACGATGAGAGAGGTGATAACTCATTACATGCCATGTGTACACACACGAACGATTGCAAATCCAGAGATGTACAATTTGAATGAATTGCTTAGATTTGGTTTGTCTGCTCAAACCTTTGGTACTTTATTCCAAAAATAGTCATTGCCACAAATCTCATGACGGTAGGGACTAGCTGGGATTTACAAGAATTAGACTATAAAAGAGTGGAACAATTAAAAAAAAAAAAAAAAATCTTTCGAGTCTGTTCAACTTTTGAGAACTTGTGTCCAGATCATCAAGTGGGAAGAAGAGCAGCTTGATGAAAAGGTTGACTTAAACCTCTGTAAGATTGACCCTGCCTCTGTGCAGATATTAGAACGGACCTCGCTACAGAAGGTGCGTGAAATCCAGCAGGCTAATACGTACCAGTGTCAGACATTTTACTATGATCACATCATTCTTCTCCTATCTTTAGGTCCACAACATCTTCTTAGCGATGGGTTTGGACCAAGCATACGTCACCAATGTCGGGAGACTCGTAGGAGTTGTGTCACATACAGAGGTGAGGAAAAAAGAAGAATATTGGGATTTCTCGGAATCTGTTGTTCCGGTATCCAAATGACTTTGGGTCATGCCAGAGTCACAGCTTCACTGTGTTTGCTTTGTCATGTCACAGCTACGGAAGGGCTTTGAGACTTCAGTGAAGGTGTCAGGAGCCAAAGCACACGCACCCATGGCCAGCTTCAGAGAGAACAGCGCTAGGTTCAGGAAGACGGCAACACCAGAGGCCAAGGAGCTCCGCAAACTTCTGGGCAGCCAAGACAATCTGAACCAGACCAGTTAACTGTGATGAAGGTTCATGTGGGGATCAACTGGCAAACATGCAGGGAGAGAGTTAAGTAAAGGGACTAGGACTGCATGTTGGACAAAAAATAATTTAAAAAAAAAAAACATCTCAACTATGCAAGTTTTTTGTTCACACAATTAGTGTGAATCCCAGATGATCCCAGATCTATTCACTTTAGATGCTTTCTAATTAGGATATAAGAGAACTATTATTCTATGCAGGACATGCAGCAGCAAAAATACATTTCAGGCTTTAATTATTACAGAAACTATTCCTCCAGGTACATACAGTTACTTAAAAATACAGTTGTGGTGTGTGACAATAATTCAGATTGACATAATAGTATCTTAAAATGAGATTACAAACTGCCAGTGCCTAATTCCCTTTGTACAAATATTATTAATCTTGCAGCACTTCACATCAATCAGGGCATGCTGAGTAAAACCCGTTTCACATTATCGTTCAATTGGGTCATCATCTGCAATAAATGCTCCCTACCTTAACACTTGTGTGTTGTCATCTTTCTATGGACCACAGAATTGGCCCAACCAAACTATTATCACCACAATAATTTCCAACATGTCTTGATCCATAAATTGATAAAACAAAAAATTTATAAAAAAAATTGATGGGTGTTTTTGAGAAAGAAAAAGTTTCTTGTAATTAAACATTTTACAGTGAAATACTGTAAAAACCTGGGGGAAGAACGGAAAAACTGAAACATTAAAGTTAGCATTTTTTATTATTGAAAAGTTTAAACAAAAACAATCAAAAACTAAATATTTACAGGACTCTCCTGAAATGCATTATTAGCAGAAAATGCTTTTCACACTGTTTTGAACGTTTTTTTTCTTCCTTTTCAATTCATTTAACACTTTTGCCTTTCTTATAGTAAATATCTTATCATTTATTTTTTACTAAGTTTTAGTATTGATTGTATTTTATAAAACACACTACAGGATTCACACGGATTCAGACAACCAGTTTTTTTGTCCTCTTTTTTGTCTTTTCTTTTTTAAACAAAGTTAAATCAGACAACTTCAGGGTGGCGGTTAGTGTAACTCCACCCCCTCAGCAGCAGCAGCAAAAAAGGTCAAAGTTCAGGTTTGTTTTTTTTTTTTGCATCACTCAGGCTATCAGGAAGCAGTTCACTCCCTCCTTTAAACCACCCACTCCTGTTGTCCTGTTTAACAAAATCAAGTGGAGGGGAAATAGGGAAAAAATAAACACAGCACTTCATTCTCCAGCACAGAGTTAAGAGTTTCCCTCAACTTGAGGACTTTCAAAAAAATATAGAGAGCTCTGAGCAGCTTTCAATAATCACGCTGGTGTAGCGACACATCGTAGGCAAACTGTAGGCAGAGTTTAGTGACAACAAGCCGATGTCAAAAACCACCGAAATGATAACGGAACAAGATCTCCAGATGACTGTGCTTGCGGTGAATTATTTTCAATAAGAGTTTTGGCTCAAAAAACATTCGTTAGCATAAAACCATGTTCTAATAATTTTCATCCACATTCAAAATTGCATCTTGTTTTAAGTCCAAGAACTAAAAGTGTGAAAGGAGCCAGGGCATTTAGCTGTTGTCTGATTCGTCCTCAGCTTCACGGAGCCAAGTAAAAAAGGCAGTGACTGATTTGAGGGCCACGCCCTTCCCCTGCTGCTCGGCTGGATCTTTGCTCGACTCCCACTTGTAGAAGCCGTCCTCCTTAATGATATCCTCGTCATAGAGTACATCGAAAAACATCCGCAACAAGTCTAAACACATACAAAAATTAAAAATGAAATTCCTGATCAGCAACATTCAAGGTCTAATGCTGCATACACAGGATGGGAAAACTTTCCATTAATCTGACTCAAGTATTTTTATTTTTACTAGACGAATAAAGCGGGCAATGTTAGTATGATGTCTAATACAGCTGAAGCGGGTGTAATGTGACAGAATTTTAGCATTAAATATGGGAATATAAACTAGAATTCCTATTCCTTTATATTTCCCGACATGCTTGGCTTTTTAAAATGTATGCAGTCTCCACACTCCTGGGTTTAGGTGGAAAAATCTGAACGCTTCCAAATTTGCAACTCATAATACCCAACTATCCCAATGTAAATGTCAATCAAACATACTTATTAGAGTATTAGGCCACACCCATTGGATGTAGGAAGAAACACTCACTTGGCGGCTGCTCCATCTGCACCATGAGGCTCTGTAATGCATAAAGTGCCTGCAGCTCCTTCTGCTCATCCTTAATGTAGCGCTGGAGCAGCTTGGCCCTCTGGGAAATCTCTTTAGAATCCACTTTATATGGATTTTCGCCTGTTTGCAGGAAGAGAGAGATATATTTAAAAAGTACATAAAAGGTCTGGAGGTTTCTGTGTTACTAAACTGGCTAGAAAAGGATTTATTATACGACTCACAAATGATGGCAGCCTGACACACGGAGGTCATCACAACACGAACAAAGGCATTCGATGAAACCTGCCGCTCATCCAGGTTTGCCTGGAAAAGTGGAGATCAAAGTGGCATCAGCGACATCCCACAATACATATATATACACACACACACACACACACACACACCTCCACCCAGTTGAATATGCGCTGGTTGTCAGATTTGTCCTGCAACAGTTGGTCTAGCTGTTTGGAGATCTCTTCCATGCTCAGTGACTTCCTACTGCTACCACCTTTCACATACTCCTCCCCCAGTGTGAAGTCCACTCCCTACATGAACACACAAACATCCCCAAACCTCTTTAAAAGTTTTAGTTCATATGTTGATCATCATCAGGGTATGAGGAAATGAGGAAGCAAAGAATGACAGAAGTGAAGGAATGAGAAAAGAGGGAAGAGAGTGTAGAGGTGAGGAGAGAGGAACAAGGGGGGTAATGAGGTAATGATTTCTTCATCAAACCTTCTCAGTCACAAACTTGTTGACATCATCATCCTCAGACAGGAAGTCCTTCCAGCTAAGCCGCGCCTCCCTCCACATGGCTCCAACCTTCTTATGGCTCTGAACATATACAGAGAAGATCATGGATATACCGATATAGTCCCCAATTCTCATACACACACGGAACATACCATTCCTTTGCAGAGCAGGGTGAGGATGTGTACTAGCAGATCTCCAGCTTTGCCAATAGGTACCAGAGGCTTAGACACTTCCCTGTGGGTCAAAAGTTACAATGTGGTCGATTTTCTGATGCATGCGCGGTCACTCGGTTTTGTGAAAATATGCTGCATTGTGTGACTCACCTAAAAAGTGAGCCCATGGAAATCCCACCCTCATGCAGCATAGGAGTGATCAGCTCAGCCAGATAAACCCAGATATGGGGAACATCAATGGCCATGTCCTCAGCCACCTCCAGCACCTCCATCAGCCTGAAAGCGCACACACACACGCGCACATATGAGCATGCGCACACACACACACGCGCACATATGAGCATGCGCACACACGCGCGCACACATGAGCATGTGCACACGCGCACACACACGCGCACATATGAGCATGCGCACACGCGCGCACACGCGCGCGCACGCACGCACACACACGCGCGCACGCACGCACACACACACACACGCGCGCGCGCACACACAACACTGTCTGAAAATCAGTTCCTTGCTAAGAAACTGGGCTCCCACCAAGATAAACACAACACGCACCCTTTGTAGTACTGCTGTGCAGACAGCATTCCAGCTTTGACGAGTTGGTGCAGTAGTAATCCCATGTGTTCTCTGGCGATAGTGCTGCGCTCCAGAGTCGACTCAATTCCCGTCCTCACAAACACGTAGAGCAGTGAGGCAGAGTTCATCTCGCTCACACACTGCAGCGCCTCCTGGAGGACGACACCACACACACCACCAACTACATGTTTACGTTCCAGCCTTCCTATAATGCTTCAAGGTCGACATGTGTTTACAGTTTTTCCTTCGTAAAGCATTTTGTGTGTGTGTGTGTGTGTGTGTACCTTCATGTCATTGATGTGCAAGTACTCCTCAATGATGGCAGTGGATTTCTTCTCAAGTTCCTCAGGGCTTAAAGCCAGTTTAGATGGAGCAGGAGGTGGTGTGGAAACAGGTTCTCTCTTCACTACAACACACACACACACACACAGTAGGGTATAAAGGTTTGGGTCCATCATCAAGATGAGTTTAAAATATGACTGATGTTCCTCAACCAAGATGAAATCATTTGTTGCTAATCCAAACCAGCATGTTATTGAGAAACAGCTGAAGAGACTATGTAATATACTGACATCCCAGAAGTGTCAATATGAGGCAAGTGTGTATGTGCTGGCGTGTGTTAGGAGCTAGATATGTAGCAGAATTCAAGTGCCATGTTGATTATATCTCTTGTGGGTGTGGCCTGTCTGGCTTCAAGACCACAGCACCCAAAATATACAGTAGTGTAGAATTTTTACACATCACTGTATAACATTGGTTTAATTTCTAGATTCTAATTAAGTTCTAATTCAATTTGAGATTTAATTAAAATTAAATTTACTGTATCATTGTGCCGTATATATGATAGATGGACTCCTGAATTGCAGTAGCTTCAGGTGTATTTCAAGTCACAGGTTCACATCAAGGTACTCATTCTGTCATCATTTCCATAGTAACAGCTCATTCACAGGGATTATATGCGTCAGTAAACCTGACATCGTCAGGACTGAGAAGTTTAGGCTTTCTTTGCAGTTCTTGTTTCATGGATATTCCACAAAGTTAAATACAACTATAAACTGATATGAATGACCTGTCGTTCTTTAAGAAATAAATAAAACATCAGGAATAAAACAGTTCGGGATTTGCGGTTATTGAGTAATAATCCATGTTGGGATAGTGCAATAGATTTCAATAGATAGCGTAAAAGAGTTGAAAAGTGATTAAACACTGCGTGTGTGTGGTGCTGTTATGGGATAGTAAAGTACTGACCATTGTCTTTGCTAGGTGCTCGTTCTCGCTCTCTCTCTCGTTCACGCTCCCTCGCTCGTTCTCGCTCATCAGTCATGCTAGCGACTCGCCGCACCGCCTCGACTGGTCTCTGCTCCCACTCGTCTTTTTCTCGGCTGAAGCTGCGCTTGCTGATGCCAGGTCGGTTTCGGTCCGAACCACGTTCGAGCCGGTCACCGCGGTCGCTACGCTCTCTACTTGAACTGCTCCTATTCGTGAAAGTGAGAAAGAAAATAAAGCTTGATTAAAGAAAAAGTCCAGAATCCCCTTATTCAACTCTATTAGAAACAGATGAGAAAATGTCTAGAGGGTAAAGCAAGAGCGTGCCTTTGTGGAACCCTTCTGTCTGTGTCCATGCTGGAGGAAGATGAGGAGGAGGAAGGAGGCTGCTGGAGGGCAGAGAAGCGATTCAGTGTGCTCGTACGGCTCGAGTCTTGAGCTGTGAATACACACATTCACACCAACACTGTGTATATAGTCATTTTATAGAAGGAGTTTGTGAGCTAGCAAAGAGAATTAAGTAATGTAGTTGCAATTATTTATTTTCTATAATTGTGACTTAAATTATCAAACCACAGTAAAGAATTCAGCAATGAATAGGCCTCTTAAATATTTTTGGCAAATGTCAGCTGCAGAAACCTCAATTTAAACTGTGTTTACGTATATGTAAAGGGATGTGGTTTGTGAAAGGTTATAAAATGGTATTAAATATATATATATATATAGCTTCTAGTACTTCAAAGAGTGTAGTCCAAAGACAATCTACTCAGTTACTGAGATCAAGTAGGGGTGTGCATTAGCACTGAGTTTGTGGAAATAACATTATACATGCCACACAAATGCACACATGAAACGCACCACTATCACTGGGTTTAACCCCCGAGCCTCCACTGCTTCCTTTGCCCCAGCTGCCCCAAGATCCTTTGCCACCAGGGGCAAGTAGCTGGTTGTTAAAGTCCAGTGCTCCAGGCTGTGCAGAGAAAAACAATAGAATAAAAGCAGTTTGTTAATTAGTTTAAGATATTCATTCAATGTTATGTAATATATTCAGTATAATACATCATTCCAAAACAAAAACCCTCTAGCTTCCCAAGTTACAGAGAAACCAGAAATGTAAAACTCAGTGTCAGAAAAGTTAAGTTACATCTTTTTCTGACTGTTAAAAAGCAGAGATACTGGAGACTTCTTCCATAAATATTAAATAACCATTTCTTCATCTGTTTAGTATTAGTAGAGCATTCACTGTAAAAGTCCCTGTGAATGAGCTGTTACTATAGCAACAATGGTCTATTAGAACAAGCACATTCATTTAAACCTGTGATTTGCACCACAGCTCCTGTTATAAAACATTAATCAACACCTTCTGACCAGTAAGGATGGTGTTGATGAACAGATGACGACCTTTGAAACAATGGAACTTGGTCTTATTAGGAAACACACTAATGGCCCCAATAATCCAATCACATGGTAAATTATTTCTTAAGAGTAGTTGATGGCTATATTTGTAATTAAGGTGATACTTTGGTGATCTTGCTGAGGCGACTGGTGTCAATGGGCCGGTTCTTGGTGGAAATGGGAACCGTGTTCCAGCCATCATCTGGTGGCGGGTTGCCTCTGTGAGAGACAGGGCCAACACCTCGAGGGCCCAGAGTCACACCACCTCCTCCAACTCCTCCCCCAACTCCTCGTGCCTCCTTCTTGGAGAGGAGCTGCTGCTGGACTTTGATCTGCTCTCGCTGCTCCTCCATCTCTGCTTCCTTGTGAATCTGCTCGATTGTTTTGGGGCCCTGATCTCCTCTCCTGGGCACCCAGTTATTCTACAATAGGGTATAAGAAATCAAACAAGGAAGTGAGTTATTGGTATTTATGCGTTTACAGTAGTGGTACATGTAATTATGCTGTTTTCTAAAGCTACTAAAGCTCTTAAGTTGGATTTCCAACTAGTCCTCAACAACAAGTGTTTGTTTACTATATGCATCAATGATTGTGTGATGTATGCAGTTGGAGCTAACACTGTAGGTAATCTTCCTGAGGGTTACACCAATCATTAAGGCATTAATTTCATTTCAAAGCTAAAATGTTCATAGCCACCTTCTTGAGTTAAGTTTATAAAAATATGATGTCATTTCCAGAACCTAACTGAATAATGTACTGAAAATCCTAAAGGCCTGCCATATGAAAAAAATAATTCAGATGTTACTCAAAGAAAAAGAATTCCAAATTCAGTATGTAAGGAAACTAAATGAGTGTAGAACAGAAATATCAGTAAACTAAAATGTATTGACAACACCCATCTGTAATTTCTCTCTCTCCCACACACACCTCTGAAATCCATCAGTCAGTTCATGCACACTGACTTCATAGCTAGTACTTCCACAGAAATGAAACTTTGGTTGTTTCCAAGAAGCTTAGTGTTGGTGTGTGTGTGAGACAAAGGTCAATGACAAAGATTAAGCAAAACTGACAGGAACTCTACAGACTGCACACTAATATAAAATATAAATCGAGACATAAGAAAACATAATAAGGGGCAAGACTTCATATTAGGGCTGTGTATTGGCAAGAATCTTACGATACGATATGCATCACAATACAGAGGTTATGATTTGATATATTGCGATTTTTTTAAATCTAATTTTAGGAAAACTCATGGAATAAGCAACAAGCAAATTAAGATTTGTCTGAAACAGTAAAGAAATAAAAGTGCTTGTTTACATGAAGACTCCTGCAATCTAAGAAAATAAAAATAAACAGTGTTATATATGTACGTACAGACAGTCTATATTTTTGTCCTGCTTTAAAGGTTTACATTCTGTTGTAGTATGTATGCAAGTTTTTATTTTCTCAGTCTCTCATTGCAACATCCAACATTATAACACTATCTCTGTGCAGCCGGAGCAAGGGATTTAAATCTACCTATATCGGTGAAAAATAAAAGTGCTTACAGGATTTCCTGTACTGTTTCCAGAATTAACCTGTGTTTTGGGAGCTGGAGCAGGTCTTGTTTGTGTTTTATCTGGTGGATAGCTATTGTACTGTGTCTGAAAAAGCTTGTAACATGTCTCCGGTAATTTCAGAGATTTCTACGAGGTGAGATTGAGGCTGTGTGCAAAACATCACGTCAGCTCGGTACACCGCGGGGGCCGGGCTGATCCTTTCGGATTCAGCCATGGTAATGTTACTAGTCAGCTAGGTTTGCTAATGCTAACATCAGCGGTGTGCCCTTACGTTACTTCCCCTCTGAGTGAAGCGCAATTACAATGCTGCCGTATAGCGGTCGGAGGTTTAAATGCAACATAATGAATCACTGTCTACTGCCAGACTTCACATGTAAACAATTAAAAATCAATACTGTGTTTTTGGGAATCGATAAAGTATAGCAAAACATAATATCACGATACTTAAGTGTATCGATATTTTCTTACACCCCTACTTCATACAGTAGGCTGGAGAACGTGATTGGATAATGGAATGAGATGGAAATTTGTGTCAGCTCTGTATGGTGCAGTGTAACAGCATACACACACACACAAATGCACACACACTTAGAGAAAGAGAGACACATGTATGCACACACAAAGACACACACACAGTGTGCATTCCCCAGTGTCCTTTATCTGTATTGAAACACATCTGTTTATTCTGACTCAGGTTGCTCAGGTGTTTATCGTATTAGTATTAACGATATAAATATTATTATTTACCCGTCTCAGGTCAATGACATCCTGAAGCATGAATCGGATTCTGGATGATGTCTTCCTCTCTTTAATGATCTTCTCCATCTGGTTAAAATACTGATCCATACGAGGCTGGAGACAGAAGAACGGGGAAAAAAACATCAGGAAAAAAACTTAACCTACAATAAACTTATGGCTGCCAATGGTGAATATTCTTAATGCTTCATGTTTGTCTGTGTTACCCTGGCCTTCTCGAAGTCCAGGTCCTTGCCGATGGTGGACAACAGTCTGCACAGACACTCCAGGCTCTCCTCATCGTGGTTCTTCAGCAGTTTGACCACACAGTCATGCATGATGTTCTCTGTAAGCATCTTCAGCTTGAACAGCTCGCCGATGAACTTGATGTTGCCAAGCGAGCGTCGCCGTGCCATGTCCTTTGCCTCTTCTAGCTCCTCCTTCAGACGCTGACGGACCTCCTCCTGCACAGGGAAGGAAGAAAAATAATAAATGAAGACATCAGAAGTAAAGGATGAGTTGTTTTACCTCAGTCATAAATGTCCATATAACACTCCACAATATTTTACGGTACTGCTCATTAAAGAACAATACCACCCAGTGCTGAACAATCCTCCACAACATTCCATAGTACCAGTACTCCAGAGGTACGGCACGGCACACCACTCCACGGGTTCTCCAGAGGTACGGCACGGCACACCACTCCACGGGTTCTCCAGAGGTACGGCACGGCACACCACTCCACGGGTTCTCCAGAGGTACGGCACGGCACACCACTCCACGGGTTCTCCAGAGGTACGGCACGGCACGGCACACCACTCCACGGGTTCTCCAGAGGTACGGCACGGCACGGCACACCACTCCACGGGTTCTCCAGAGGTACGGCACGGCACGGCACACCACTCCACGGGTTCTCCAGAGGTACGGCACGGCACGGCACACCACTCCACGGGTTCTCCAGAGGTACGGCACGGCACGGCACACCACTCCACGGGTTCTCCAGAGGTACGGCACGGCACGGCACACCACTCCACGGGTTCTCCAGAGGTACGGCACGGCACGGCACACCACTCCACGGGTTCTCCAGAGGTACGGCACGGCACGGCACACCACTCCACGGGTTCTCCAGAGGTACGGCACGGCACACCACTCCACGGGTTCTCCAGAGGTACGGCACGGCACACCACTCCACGGGTTCTCCAGAGGTACGGCACGGCACACCACTCCACGGGTTCTCCAGAGGTACGGCACGGCACACCACTCCACGGGTTCTCCAGAGGTACGGCACGGCACACCACTCCACGGGTTCTCCAGAGGTACGGCACGGCACACCACTCCACGGGTTCTCCAGAGGTACGGCACGGCACACCACTCCACGGGTTCTCCAGAGGTACGGCACGGCACACCACTCCACGGGTTCTCCAGAGGTACGGCACGGCACACCACTCCACGGGTTCTCCAGAGGTACGGCACGGCACACCACTCCACGGGTTCTCCAGAGGTACGGCACGGCACGGCACTCCACGGGTTCTCCAGAGGTACGGCACGGCACGGCACTCCACGGGTTCTCCAGAGGTACGGCACGGCACTCCACGGGTTCTCCAGAGGTACGGCACGGCACTCCACGGGTTCTCCAGAGGTACGGCACACCACTCCACGGGTTCTCCACAGGTACGGCACACCACTCCACGGGTACTCCACAGGTACGGCACACCACTCCACGGGTTCTCCACAGGTACGGCACACCACTCCACGGGTACTCCACAGGTACGGCACACCACCCCACGGGTACTCCACAGGTACGGCACAACACTCCACGGGTTCTCCACAGGTACGGCACACCACTCCACAGGTACGACACAACACCCCACGGGTACTCCACAGGTACGGCACAACACCCCACGGGTACTCCACAGGTACGGCACACCACTCCACGGGTACTCCACAGGTACGGCACAACACCCCACGGGTACTCCACAGGTACGGCACAACACCCCACGGGTACTCCACAGGTACGGCACAACACCCCACGGGTACTCCACAGGTACGGGACAACACCCCACGGGTACTCCACAGGTACGGGACAACACCCCACGGGTTCTTCACAGGTACTGCACAACACTCCACAGGTACTGCACAATACCCCATGCATCGCATTTTACTCCACAGTACTCAACAAGTGCTGTACTGTAGCGCACAAAAGTCCACAATGCTCAGTTGGAATAATCTTTATTTAAGTGTGTGTATATATACACCTCAGTGGCAGCGTCTAGTTCCTTTTGTTTCTTCTCAAATGTCTCGTCATCATCCTTGTCCTTCTCAAATTCTTTTTGGCAACGATTTAGCAGAAGCTTTCGGAAATTCACAGTGACTTTGGGTTTATCGGTGGTAGGCACTTTCAACTAGAGAGAAAGAGAAAGAGAGAGAAAGAAATAATTCTCAACAGAATGCATACTCAAGTGACATTTTAGATTCAGAAAATGAATCTTAAAGACACACAAACACACACCCCCATGAGGCAGCGGCACATGTTAGCATAGGCGACAGAGAAATTGGGCTCAGAGATGGCCTTTTCAAACACAAGGTCAATCACGCCCTTCAGCCTGTCCTCTGTGTCAATGGTCATCTCTGTGATCTGTTTCATCAGTGGCTGGAACATCTGAGGGGTCAGTTTGTTCAGGACACCTCGCACGCGTCGCAGTAGCTCCCGTGTCTTTACCGCCTCCGAGTCTTCGCTCTCAACTCCAACCCCACGTCGCCATGCGTTCTCTGCCTTGTTCAGCTGAACATCATCATTCAAGGACACACCAGACAGGACGATCTTCCTCGGCTCCTTACGGGATCCAGACTGACCTGAGCGCCTCGGGCCAGGCAAACCCACGGCCTAGAGACCGGGAGAGAGAGAGAGAGAGAGAGAGAGACAGACAGATAAGGGGGTGAGAAACAGGGGCCTTTCTTCAAATCTATATGCGTCATGCTACATGGTATTCAAGCTATGATAGATGGAGAAACTGACCGGGCCACGCCCCCCAATGGGCTGCCTGCCCAGGTTAGCAAACGAAGGTGTGAAGTCTGGCCCACAGTTCATCCTACTCAGATCTAATGGCCGCAGAGGAGTTTTATTCACCTAGAGAGAGAGAGTGAGTGAGTGAGTGAGAGAATATAAAGGACAACCAGATATAATTATTTAACCAGAATTATTAGGCAAATGAAGTATGCCACGGAATGCCACTCAAAAAATTTTTAATAATGGCAAGCAATTTTATTACTCAATATGCTAATCTACTGAAGTGTGTGTGTGTCTGCAAGCATGTGTACACCGTACCTTATCCAGCACTACATCGCTAATATGTGGTAGCCCCTCTGGTTTGTGCATGCTAGCGCTGATGAACTGGAAGCCCAGGAGAAACTCTCGGTCATATTTCTTCTTCTCCTCAGGGTTCAGCGGTTTCCACTGTTCTGTAGGGATCAGAGAACAACAAATTTCATTACACACACCATGTTTTTACAATCATTTCACAAACACTTTAACAGAACAGTAACATGTATTATTAAAAAAATGAGCGTTATTAACACACACCCTCTTTGTACTGGTATTTCTGCTCAGTGGGCGTGGCCGGTGCAGGACTCTGTAGTTGGAGGTTTTCAGCATCAAGCTTGTCTTCCTTCTCTTCCCACGTCTCTTCTTCTTCTACCGGGGGTGGAGCTACAGGGGCTAGCTCTGCCTGTTCCGATTTTGCCACTTGCATGGGCTCTGGCTTTGGTGGTGGTGGAGGCTAATATAATGGTGGGTGGGGTGTGTTAAGGAGTTATTATCAGTATTTGTCAAAACGTGTGCACACACACACACACACACACACACACACACACACACCTCTTTAAAGGCATCCAGCACATCACCGGTCTCCTTCTTGTTTAGGTCTTTCAACTTCCTCTTCTTTTTTGGCACAGAAACAGCTGCTTGAAGAAAGAAAAAACTACACAATTAACATCACACAAACAATTCAATTACAAAAGCAAATCGCTACGAGTTCCCTTTTACTAGTATGTACCTTGCATAGTGCTGTCTGGGGCAGTTGTTTGTGGAGGGGGTGTATCTTCTCGTTCCTCAGCAGGAACAGGAGAAGGTGGTGCTGCTTTAGGCGCCGCAGAACTTGGGGTTTCCTTGTCGATTGGTTCTTGGGTCTCCTTAGTATCAGGACAAGGATCCTCAATAACAGTTTCTTTGACAACAGGCTTGCTAGTTTCTGTGGCAACTGAAGGAGGCATCTCCTTTTCAACCAGCGTCTCCAGGACAACAGGAGGGGGGGTTTCCTTGGCAACTGGTGCAGGGATCTCCTTCATTGCTGATAACAGGGTATCCTTGGAAACCACAGACAGGGTTTCTGTGACAACAGGAGTGGGTGTCTGGTTAGGAGCTGGTGTTTCTTTGACACTTGAGACAGAAGATTCCTTGACATCTAAAAGTGGCGGTGTCTCACCGACAACCTGAGTGAGGGTTTCCTTGACGACAGGAGGGACAGCTTTGGTAGTCTGTGTTGAGCATTCCTCGATAACAGGTGGAGCCTCTTTGGTGATGTCAGGCTCAGCGAGAGGACTGACGTCTCTGTTAACATCTGCAGTTATACCATTTACAAACTGTAACTCCTCTGGCTGCGCGATTGGCGACTCCAGTGTTGGCTCTGCCCCTGAAACCGGAAGTAGTACAGCCACTTCTGGCAGTCCTGCCTCATCCACTGTAGAACCATTAGCATTAGAAGGAACTGCTGATGATGAGGAGTTCAGCTCCTGCTGTTTTGCATCTTTGAGTTGAGTAACTTCATCCATGGCAGGTGGCGGGGCATCAACTGTGTCACTGATTGGGCTAGTGGGAGGAGGAGTGGGCGGAGCATCTGGGATAGGGCTTTCCCCTGGGGGAATGGGGAACTCTAGGGACACTACAGATTTTACCAGGTCATCTGTAAAGATTAAAAAAATATTTTTTTTCAGTTTTCTCCCCCCCCCCACTGTTCTTAACAGCTGTTTGAGTCTGACATGGCCAGATTCTGACACAGGATCTTACACAGGAGTCAGATACATTACATTTTGTCACTACCCTCCTATGCAAGCATGATAAACTGGATTCAGGGAACTGCTGACACATTTCCTCTCCGAATCTTTTGGAATCTATTGGCTGATGCTCAATTGCTGCTTTTGCCACTTCATTTTTTAAAAACCATCAGAGTGTTTCGGCAGAGTGAGATAATGACCTCTTGAAAAATAGGGCTAAAATTGTCTCATGTGCTTTTAGAATAAAGTAAGAAAGAAAGGCACAAACACAGAAAAATAAAAGATAGATAAAAGCACAGACAGAAAGTAAAGGCAGATGGTAGTGAGACTGGTATGTGGCACAAGACTGAGAAACTACCAGCTGGACACCACACAGTGTGTTTCAAAGTGTGTGTGTTTAAGGATTTAATAAATAAATGCACACAGATTACAAAAGTGTACCACCCAATGATACCCTCCTTACCTCCTCTGGCTGCTGTGATAAGGGGCATGGTCTTCTCCCCATTAGATTGTGTGATGGTTCCGGCCTCTGATATAGGCAGAGCCGACTGGGTAAGAAGAAAAAGATAGAGATTTTTTTTTTTTTTTTTTTTTTAAAAAAGGAAATTGCTTCATAATGAAAGAGAGGCGTTACCTGTGGAGGTGTAGGTGTGGAGGCGCTTCGGCCCCCGGACATGATCTCTTCCGTGATGTCTCTGCCTCCTTGATTAGGGTCTCGTATTCTTATCTGAGGAGAAAACTAGCATTAACTTTACTCACATGCACGATTTTTTAAAAAATAGAACAAGTGAGAGTGAACGAGTGGTAGTTAAGAAAGAAAATAAGAGAAACGGAAGAAAGAATGCTGAGGAATTGAGCGAGTCCAGTTACGGAGTTATTCTGTGCATTCTCCCTCACACACGGACAAATACTTTTTAGCTCTATCTAATGTCAGAGAAAAGGCTAAACACACATACACAGAAATGCAGCAGCTGTTTGTCCATCTTACCTAACTCCAGTGTGTGAAAACCTTGACGCAATAGTTTTCTCACAAACACACACACAGCGTGAGCCAGCACATTTGCTAGCTGCGCTAAAGGCCTGAAGGCCTGTCTAGTCCTGGAGCCCGAGTCCAAACCCAGCCCGACTCTATACACACACACATGCCCACACCAACATCTATACACACACACACACACCCTGGGCCTTCAAGCTCTCACATGTTCACACAAACACTCACGCGCGCGCACACACACACACACACACACACAGATGTAGAGAAAAATAAGAGTGTGTGTGAGAGAGAGAGAGAGAGAAAGAGAGGCGCCTTGTGAAACGGGAGCAGTGGAATGTGTACACACCCACTGAGCGAGAGACCAATACAGACACAGAGTAAGAGGGAGAGAGAGAGGCAAATATGGGGAGGATATTCCCCTTCCGGGACAGAGAGTG